>NC_087548.1:40113324-40239790 GCF_963921805.1 Phalacrocorax carbo
CAGTGATATTTCTGGACCCATTTTCTTATGTAAATATACCAACTCCTTTTTATCATTAATGTGAAAACATGGAAAGCAACAGTTCATAAAGAAAATGTTTGATATTAAAAAAATGTAAAAATTGTTTTAAAGGCTCTATAAAACTGTTTGAGAATCTGTTTCTTCATCTTTGTTATGAAAAAGAGCTACAGAGTTTTGCAAGTTTCTTTTGTAGTTGAATTACTTCCTTGAGAAGTTGTCCGTCTAAGAGAAAAAAGTTATTTCTTAAAAATTATAAGACGTGCAGCACATACTTTTTGTAACTCTCTTACTGACAGCTAAAAATTATACTGCAGCCAGAATATTTCAAATTTCCTGTTTTAAAACAAGAGGATAGAACCTTTGATATAGAATATTGACTGTGGGATTCTGCTTTTGTGGTGCGAGTGTTTCCAAGATGATTTTCAAAGGTGAATGTAGTCCATTTTGTAGGCTGTTAATTTGCCTTTAACGTGAATGGAGCTAGAGACATCTAGTGGTTTAAATGAAAAAATACGGGTAATTCTACAGAGCTGAAACTTGCATTTACCTGTTATCAAAATAGCATTGCGAATAGCATATGCAAAATATAATATCAAAAATAGCACTGACAAAAAACCTAACATTTTCACTTTTGTTGTGAATTAATGTATTTAGTCCGTTCACTTATTTACTTTCAGAATAACAACAAGTTGCAGATTTTTTTGACCCATGTTGCAAAATAACTGGAAGTAAAAACAGGCATTACCTCAGGTCTTAAACAGCACATATATTAATTTCTTAATTTTTATTTCTAGTGATACAATACAAGTCACTTCACAGAAGAAGAAAATCATATATTAGTAACTTACCAAAATGTGTCAGCTGCACACACATTCATGCTGCAAGTCAATGTGTCCTGCTTCTGCCTCAGCAGCGTTCACTTTCATGGTCCTCTCATGGTCATGTCAGGGCAGACTGTATGATAAGGGTCCCACTGTACACATCTTTGTTTTCTCCCAATGACTGAGAGAATGTCTGTAAAGACAGGTTTTGTAATCTGTCTGCAAGAATAAAGCCATTTATTTCCTGAAACGCTTGGAACTTCGGCTTTATCCTGTCATTACCAGTCATTACGCTGCAAGGAAAACCCATACTCCCAGTCATTTTGCAAAGCAATTAGCTCTTCTTTGGCTTTACCATATACGTCAACTCTTAAAAGCAGTAAATAATATGATTCCTGTAGTATATATAGTCTGTAGTGTATATAACTGTGGGTCGTAAGTACTCAAAAATTGTTTCAATGAGTTTGACTAGCCAAAAATGTAATTTTCTATGCCTTCAAAGTCTTTGTGTAGGTAAGATAGTGCAGACAAGGTACATGCCCTATCTTCATCTGGACAGTGGTTTGACAGGAGGCAACAAGCACAAATTGTTTAAGGGGAAGTTCTGTTTTAGTATTAGTAAAAATCTTTGCCATGAAAACAATTAAAGACTGGAATAGGTTGCCGTCACCTCAGACAACTCTCCATATGACAGGATGGCAGCGAAATCTATCTTCATTTGTAGGGCTGTTCTGACTATTAAAAATGCTCAGAGAAGTGCTTCTTTTTGTGTACTTGTTGGCAGTATTGCCTCATTTCTAAAGTGTATTGGCACATATAGGCTGCTTTGTGAGATTAATGATAGGTCTTTAACCAAGTTTTGCAGACGAGGAAATTTGAATCATAGCCTTCAGGTGCTCAGGTGTAATTCTGTGATTCTGGTTAACCCTAACTGTCCCCCAGAGATTGTCTCTGTTTTACACCAGTATAAAAAAATCAAGGAACGCTGGGCTTCCTATGGAGGGCTGAGACAGCTCCCCCATTGATGGAGGAAAGAGTATTGTTCTTTGTTTTCCTTGGATGAAATCTGGCCAATTAAATCCTGCTCTGCTCATTGTCCTTTCCCACTTTTTTCGACCAAGATAGTACGACTTGCCCTTTAACTCCTTAACACTCTCTCACCTTTGCAAAAAAAAACAAAAAAAACAAACAAACAAAAAAAAAACAAACAGCACAATTAAGGGCCTCTTCATGAACTTAGAGATACTATCAACTCATTTCTTGTATCTATTACTTGGACATGCTAAATGAAATGTAAGACATACAGTTTCTCTTTTGCAATTCAAATGTTCATTACCTCATTCCACTGTGAGATTTCCTTCCACTAACAGGGAATATTCTAGAGACAAATAGTAATTTTCCTGCTGCTTACATTAATTTCTTAATCATAACCTTAACCAGCTCTGTTCAGCAACAGTCCTCCATTAGCAATCTTACTATATTGCTGAAGATTCTTGTGACTTCACTACTATGAACAGTGTTTTGCCTTTTTTTGTAGGAGCTGGTGGCTGATAGCGTATGGTTTCCCAGCTCAAAAGCAGGTCAGATATAAAGACTGCTGACAAGATCAGATGCTGAAGCTAGATCTAATAATACATTTGCTTTTATAACCAGCCAGAGAAACGACTGAGAATGAAAAATACTGCTTGGTATTCTTCCTCAGCAGGCACATTTCTTTACGTGATTTATTATGACTTTTCAGTAACAGGCAGCAACGCATAAAACCTGGGGATTTAAAGAAAAAAGAAAAAAAGGGCATAGATTTATCTGAAATTTGATGGTGGCTACACCAACACAGTGGTCTGCACATTTTGAACGATCTGTTGCTGTCTGCTGTGTTTTCTAGCTGAACAGTTTCATACTAATGCAGTTGTAAACTGGACATGGGAGCTGACAGGCACTTATGACCAGGAGTTCTTCTGATGTTCAATTTGATAACCAAGACTTCATCTGTTTTCTTGCACATCTGTGATCATCTGCAGAAATTCCATATAAACTTAAAGATGTTTGTTTAGTTTTTAATGATCAGTTTAGCAACGTTGCCTATTTACTGACTTCTCTTATGTATTTTTATTTTCTCGGTTCCCTGGAAAGCTGCCCTGTGCCTAGAAGAGTGTAATATTTTCTATCTTGCAACCCTAATGAATAGTTGCTCATAACTAGTGAGAAATCAAAAGTTTTTATTACCTCTCTCACCCTTCTAGAAGTTTTTTGGTTTATGCTATTTTGCATGGTGTATCAATACATCAGCTTTTTTGGAGAACCCCTGTCTTCATTGATGAACTGGATGTATTTCCTTCACTTAGCTTTTCAGTAACCTTCCTTCACTGATGATATAAACCTTTCTGAAGACATTGACCTTACAGATCCTTCTTGTTTCCAGTGTTTTCTGTAAAATATCTTTTTTGTTCAGCACAAGATTTATTTTAACTCCAGCTTTTGCTCTTCTAATTTTATATATCTTTGGGGTTGTTATTTTCTGGAGTTTGAGGACTTTAGTTTTTTCCTGATAATTCAAAAACTTCTACAGGGAGGCTACAGATGAAAATCCAGAAAGAAAATCCTGGCCCTAGGGATACTGCTGTAATCTGCTTATTTATTCCTTGTTTTGCTTCTGCTTCTAGCTATTACATTGTGGTGTATTTCTGATAGAATCTATTGTCAGAAAATGTTCTTACATCAGTACTACTATACTCTGATCCAACTGCCTCTTCACTGTTTCATTAAAATATGATTTTAACAATTGGGTTTAAATTATATTCTCCTACGGTGAGCTATAATTAGCACTGACTAAGATTTAAGTGATTTACAAGTTTAAAACAAAAAGAAAAAATGCCCTCTCCAAAAGGGTGGGTTTATTTCTTCAATTTTTGTGCAGATGGTGCAACAGATGTCTCCTGTCAATAACTTCTAAACTCGTAGTTTTGCCTTGAAGTTTTCTACTTACGTAGATAAATATGCAAACAGCTTTGTAATTTGTTTGGCACAATTTGAATTAGGGAAAGACAGTGATCTATACAGGAAAAGTGAGATCTGCTTTATGTTTATAAATTCTTTTTGTGGCTACTTTACATCTCACTGACTAATTTAGCAGAAATAGTCAGCTTGCCTGAAACATCACTGGAAGGTTGAATGCCATGGCAAAATATTCCAGGAACATTTTAAAACCAGTCTGTCAAAGCTTTCTTCAGAGATTGAAAAAACGGGCTGTTTTCCATCCATTCACTGAACAGGTTCCCCATGATGAAATTTTTGCCATCTGATGTGGTGATGCAGCTCAGACTGGAGCTCCAAATTCCAAATATATTTCAATTTGTTAATTTTCATAAATGACTAGTTCTGGTAAATATAGTTCAATTTTGCACATGCTGTAGGTTGGATAAAACTTATTTAGTAAATCAGGATGGTTCCCTGTAGGCGTTATGGTACCTGTGTTGGCAGGTGGGACTTCCCACGTGTGTTCTTTGTGCTGGAGGAGGCAGGCACCCGTCACCAGCCCAGCAGAGATCCATCTGCTGTCTGTACCCTAGCCCTGTCAGCCCTGTGCCATCCCTGCAACCAGGGGGATAGCATGCCCCCAAAACACATACACAATTACTTTCACTTCAAAAATACTTCATTTAGTTAAAAGCACAATTATTGAGCTTTTTTCTAGACCTAGGTTTTCAAAAAGTGGTTGTGCATGAGATTGCCTGAATACAGGTGGTACAGCTGAACTTGAAGATTACTTACACATTTAAAGCTAAGTGTCTGCATTCATAAGTTTTAGTAAGTTTAGAACTAACCTTTAGAACTAATCCTAAACAGCTAAACTGTTTTCTTTTTTGGTATTTCATTAGTGATTTTTATAGCAAGAATGCAGCTCATAAGTGTAGGGAAAAAAAGTCTACAGGCCAGTAAAGGACGCTTCACGATCCTGTGAGAGCATCACTGGGTAGGGTACAAGAGTGCTCCTATGGCACTTTAAGTGAAAGCATTGATACAAATCATGGGAGACAATAGTATAAGATAGTATAAAGGACACAGTAGTGAAGGAATAGGTGGTGAATGACTATGAAACTGGAGACAAGTATTTAGTAAATGGGAGCAAGGAGAGTAGTCATAAGATCAAAGCTGTATGCTCCAAAAAAAGAATACCTGAACAACATTTCAAACATAAACAAGCCAACAAGCTAGTCACTAAATAAGTCCAACTTTCTTCTTTTGCTGAAGCTTTGGTAAATTGTCTGACGTTACTTGTAAGCTGTTCTTAAACCAGAAGTGTAAGACACATGAAAATTTTCATTACTACCTGGTCACTTCTTATTTGACCATAAACAAGAGCTGTGCAGAGGACAGTGATTTTATTTGATGAAACTTTACCATTTGTCTTCAATTAAGAAACACCAAAGTATGAAATAATCAGTGAAGTATTTTTTACTTTCTTTTTGATTACATTTGTAAAATTTGTTTCAATCGTTGTCACTGTGTGTATAGGTAAAGAAAAAAAAATTCAAAAAAGATTAAAATCTCCTGATTTTCCTGGAAATGTTGCAGGTGTTTCATAAAGGATCTCACTTTGAAAATTAAGTCATCTGATTTAAAAAACAAAATTTTTTGTAGTTCTACAATAAATACAAGCTTTAGAAATAGATGAATGGTACAAGTTGGCATACAAAGCTGTATGCATCTATGACTAGAATGACTAGGTAGAGCATTGGTCTAACGGTATTAGGCATTTAAATGTTGCGCACACCTTTCACACACCTAGCTTGCTTTTAAAACTAGTGAACTAACTAATTTGCTTTTCTCTTTGTCAGATGATATTTTAAGAGTAATGCAGACAAATGCTTTGATGTTATGCTAAAGATTAAAATGAGAAAAAGAATCAACTGCAATTTAAGCATCTAAACTAGTCAGAAAATACTTTCCTTTGAATTTAGTTTACAAAGAGAGAATGCTGCCCTGTATTGTCATAAAATTACATGCCGAAATAAGACATTTCTTCATATTTTTCTCTGAAAAATTATTGAAGTAAATTGGGCAGATGCAAAATTTTCTATGCTATGTCAGCATTACCTTTTTAGGCCATGGTAATGTGTGTACTCATTGACTCCACAGCTAATCTTTGAAAATTTTTCTTGGAACCTTGATTCTGAAAAAATATGCATCTGACTATATATGGGTAATAAATAGAGAAAATTTGATTCTGTGTAAAGGTAGTAATACCTAGACCATAATACCTTCTTGCTAGCATCATTAGTTAAGAGTATTTTGTACTAGAGATGCTACACAAACACAAAGCTGCTTTATGATACATATAGATATATAGATATAGATATAGGTATGTGTGTAAAAGATATGAATCCTAGTTGGACTTGGGACACTGCTGCCCAGGCACAAAATTTGTTCTTAATATTTCAAAGTACTTTTCTGATCTTCATCTTCCTGCCTGGTTACATTCTAAGCCCAGTTATTAGTAAAAAAAGTTCTTATTGAAGTACACCCAACTGTCAGTAATTGTCTGTTGAATATTTTGAAAACTGTGTATACTTGCAAATTATTTTCAAGCCAAAACAGCTTACAGTGCATTATTATTTCATGTTGTACCATGCACATTACTTAGTATATAGTGTCAGTTCTTTACATACAGTAACACTTTTATTGCTTTCAGCAGATTTTTGCTGACTTATCCTAATTTATAAACTGGTTTTGTGTATGTGCATTATGAAAAACATTGCCACATTAAAATTTGTATTTGATTTTTTTTAGTTAGCAAAGCATTTTTGTATACTTTCCCCAGCATGATTCCTCTCTATGTCTGTTGTTTTCTTTTTAAAGAGAAGGTTCAGTCAGTTGTTTTTCATCTTCCAACAAATCTTTTAAAGTTGGTGTGTCTTTCCTCTTACATAAGCATAATTACAAAGAAAAATAAATGATCCTAAAATGGAGGAAGAGGAGTGTTTTTGCATAGTAATATGTAATGCTCAGAAAGTTCTAAACTTAGTATTTTGAGAAGACCACAACTGCACATACTAAATACTGTAATGTCTTTCATCATCCATAAGAGAGATTATAGGACCAGAGATACGCCTTCTTTCCTCAGTAGGTAGATTCCCTTTAAGTGGATGCAATTGTAGCTGCTCCTGGGGAGCTCTTGTGGCTGAGCCTTCCTGGTAGGAACTCATAGGTGGGGTGATACTCAAGTCAGTACTCCCAGAAATTAATTTCTAAGGGAATAAGTGACGTGACAAAGGGAAATTTAATATGCAGGTGTCTGACAACCTTGGTAAGTCTAGGCTGTAAAAAAAATGAAGACAGACATTTCAGGAAAACATATAAATAAGAAGTAAGGAAAGAGGGAAACAAAACCAGGAGCAATTGCTGGATGAGGTGTATGCTACAGACTCAGCTCTTCGCTGCTCCATTAGTGGGCCCACAACTAGTCAATAAATTGAACTTTTAATCTCACAATGTGCATAAGTCCTACTAGTATGCATATTTTTTCTAACAGTACGGACTTACACGCTCAAAGCTAATAAGCAAAGTCACATGCTAAAATATATTTTAGAGAGGATCTGTCAGTCAGCCAGAGTGTGTAAATGATACTTTCCCTTGTGGACTCTGCAGATGCAATATGGTAACAAACTCAGGGTACAGCTCCTAGGAAGGCTCCTTCAGAAATTAGATTTTTCTCCCCCCAAATAGCTCAAAATGTTTCTGCATTTTAAGAGCAAACTTTCAATTTAGCATACTCTTTCATTATTTCTCTGACATATCACAACACCCTCATTACCTGCCCGTGCAAAACCTGCAATGCAAGAAATGCAGTATTGTGTCCTTATCAAACATGATGCCAGATAAGCTTTTTCTGGAACTACTTCATCTACCATCATGCCACATATTTCCAAACTTTAGATGCCCATGTTTTTTATTTTAAGTTTTAGGGAAGAGAATGACAGGAGTAATCAGAATAGATTTTTCTGTAGTTTGCTGATGGTCTCAGGGACCGTGTACAAATGCTTAGGAACTGCTTATGCAGACATGCAATATATTTCAACAATAACTTGCAATTTTTCTTTTTCTTCACAACATTTTTAAAGTAGATCATATTTGTATTGTTTTTGAATGGATGGTTAACACTAACTTTTATTAAGGAGATATACTTTTTTAAAATCAGTACTATGCCTAGTTTAATGGCATGCAAGCTGAGTTGGTTTTATTCTTTTTTTTGTGTGTGTGTGTATTGTATAAAAGTAGAAATGCTCAGAAATTTTCTGACCCAAGTTCTGTCAAAAGTCTTGAGTGAAATGTTTTTGGAAACATTAATTTCTGTATGCCGCTATTGCAACATAATCTGTTTTCTAACAGAAAGGCACTTTGCAGCATGTGTGTCTGTTGAATCAGGGACAGAAGTATTTGAACAACAGTCTTGACATACTTATTGAATGTTCTGGAGTTGATGGCTCCATAATTTTCATTTTCTTGACCTGTGACCTGTCCCAGCTGCAGAATCAAACCCTAAAGTCCTCAAAGCTCCTGGTGAGCTGCAAAATGTTGAGGAGAATTGCTTCTCGGCCACTTAATCTTTAGGCTAAGAGATACCTTTCTGGTGTGTTTGCAGTGATGCCTTTGAGGCTACTTTGATGAACCCATTGAAATGTTTTGTGGTGCTTGAAGTAGCGGGCAGGGAAACTTTCTGTTCTCCTGCTGACCTCTCCCACCACTTTCTCCCCTCCTTATCCAATCTGGAAATTCCCCCCACCGCATTAGTGCTGTGAGTAAGCATACAAAAGAAAACTTCTGAACAGTGAAGTGTTCGGGCTATTCTAGAACTTTTTCAGATGTGTGGCTAAGAAAGAGAAGGTAAAACCTCCCTCAGTCCTACACTGAAGGTGCTGGTTCCCAGTTCTCATTCTTCTTACAGTGACTGTTCAACACTGATCTATTTTATCTGCATCATTCCCACTGGTTATGTGTCAGTATACTTGTCATAGTTACTGTATATTAATAATAAGTAAAATTCCATGTAAGGCCCAAATCAACAAATGCATTCAGAGATGGCTTGTTGAGAAAGTAGTTTATACAGATATGCTGCTTGAAGCAAAGAGGAGGAGCCTACCGCACATGAATGTCAACAGAGGAATGGATGGGAGGGATGTCTTTCCAAGAGAGGCTTTGAGTACTTGTTGAAGTTTTGGAGACACTGAGCAGGCAGTGCAGTGGGAACAATCCTGAATGTGCCCATGGGTAGACAAGTCAACCATTCTACCATGTCAGTTGAGGAAGATATCAAATCCCCATCAAAGAAGTAAGCAGCATGACATTACTATTTCTATTTTTAATAAACATATTTTTAGGCCTATATTAACTTTAGATACAGTCATTTTTATTATTTTCTCCAGCAGAAATAGGTTTAAAATTTAAATTTGTGCCCATACAGAAAACTGATATGATATTAGGAGTGATAGGCTTTCCTTGGGTACCTCTGTTAGCAGAATTACATGGGAATCAGGGTGCAAAGAAGGTGGAAGGAGGGCCTACTTGAAATAAAATAAAAAGTACTGCATTTTTTGTGTGTGTGTCATAGTGGAATAAATGGTCAGAATAAATATATGTAAAATTAGAAGCTGGTTTTGTTCACAAGTATTAGTAGATACATGACTCTAAAGAAGAAGTTTTAGCAACTTCTTTCAACAAAGAAAATCTAATGTTTCATACCTATATATTTTGTTTGCACTGAATTATGCAAAGTAAACAAATTCATTTTAAATGCATATATAATTACTTACAAAGTGAAACTAACAGTAAGTTAGTGGCAGAGTATTGGGCAATTCAGGTATTAGAGCATTTAAAAGCTACAATCTGAATTTAATACAGAATAGAATTAACATACTTCTAATAAATAAAATTCTTAGTTTTTATCAGCGTATGATTTTGCGATTCAATTATCACTGTTTGAATGGGTAGTACTAAAAACTATAAATGATGCAGACTGCAAAAGGAAGTCACTTAGTAACTTAGTAATATAACAGATATATTTAGCTTCGTAGTAAAGATGTAACATCAACTTTTGACAGCAGAACACAACAGTAACACAGCTGGCCAAAAACTAAGAATAATATTAAAAATTAAAGACATGTTGGAGTATCTATTATATAATACTGTATCACCATTACTTAAAGTGGATTTTTTTAAAGTGGAGTACTTGAGATTTTTGAATTACAATTTTAATTAATTTAATTTTAATTAAAAGATAATTCATTTTCCTGACAGAGAATTAATAATCTTTGACTTCGTAAAAATGCAAGATAATTAAACTTTTTGCATTTTACATAATCCCACTGAAATAATGAACCGAAAGTATTTTATTTATTGCATTGTACAGAGTGATTTATAGTAGTTGAATATAGTATAGTCAAGCACACAAAATATGTAGGCTTAATGTAGGCTAACAGTCATAAAAATAAAAGATTATAGGCTTCTACTAAGAATGCCAATATCTTTCTGCCCACCTATCTACTTTGCTAAATCCTAGGAGGAAGTAGTCACAGATCATAACTGCAGCAACTGTTTTCATCCATTTAAAATGACAGTTGAGATACAAACACCCAGGGAAAGTATTTTTTTATGGCTAGGAAGGCTAGCTACAGAGAATAATCTTTATTTCTGGCCCGCACTACTTCTTTTATTTTATCACTGAAGAAAAAATCTTTGTGCCAAGAGAAGGAGAAATTGAAAATACACTTTGTCTTGTGCTAAAAATGAGTTGCACAGTAGCAACCTTATTATTACACAACCACTACCTCATAATGCCCAAAGCCGTTATTTCATAGATTCCTTTTTATTTCTATAAGTACTTATTGTAAAAGAATTATGAACAGAGAGGCACAGAGACTTTATTGATAATCATCCAACAAATATATGTGATTTAGGATAATTAAGATTGACAGTGGCTTCAGAAGGTCCTCTAGTCCAACTGCCTGCTCAAACAATATGTGGTAAACCTATCTTAAGTTGTAGACTAACATGGAATAAGCTAAAGCTTGGAAACACTTCTTCCTCTCCTCCTTTTCCAGAAGAAGATGAAAACTTTCATTAGGTTTAGAAAATGTTTTTGAAGCATAATCACCACTTGGCTTTTAATAGTTATTTTGAAAGATATTAATATAATTCTTACCTGTGAATAGGAAGAAATGTAATCAGTGCTTAAGAATGAAGTGTATGTTACTGAATGGCTGTATCAAAGATCTCATCTGTTAGCTATTACAGTTTTAATTGTTGAGCATACTCTGAAATGATGCTATTCCTCTACTCAAGATTTTAAAAAAAGGCATTGGTGAATCAGTCTTCTCATCCAATCTTGCATTTTTTTTCCTCATGTATTAATCTTTTTATTTAACTCAAGAAATTTATTACCAAATACAAAATAAGCACTTGGTAGAAATTAAAAGAAGGAAGAGTTCTTAACTGCTTCTCTACAGATTTCTTTCTCTATAGCTAGAGGAACTTTTTGAAGAATTTCCTGGGTGTGGAAATACAAAGAGGAACAATATTTTTTCTGGAAGGGAAAAAAAAATATGTCCATGGTACTAAGTGACTTTTCCTTTTTGCAGTCTGCATCATTTATAGTTTTTAGTACTACCCATTCAAACAGTGATAATTGAATCACAAAGCCATATGCTGTTAAAAATGAATAATTTTATTTATTAAAAGTATGTTAATTAATTCCATTCTGTATTAAATTCAGTAACTATATTTGTAGGGGTATTTCTGCATGTCTAAGAATCATACACATTTTTTAAAAGGAACCCTTCTGCCTTAAACATTGGTCTTTTTTGTCCCTGGATTATTCCAACTATTTTGATGAGTTTCAGCAACTTTTTCCTCCTTTCACCAACTTCTTATTACTTTCCACAAACATACTTTCATTTGTGCAATGCCCCCTGTTAGATCTTGAGAATCTGCTGATAAGTAAGCAGCTAAGTTATTGTGAAAGACATATGGTAAAACCAAGGAAGCAACAAATACTTGATGCCTGAGCATACTGGATTTCTGATTGGTTGGTGGTGGGCTTTTGGGGAAGTGGAAATTAGGGAGGGATTGTGTAGGTTGGTTGGTTGTTTTCCACAAGACCATTATTGTAGTTGCCTCTTATTCCCCCTTTTTCTCCTGTTCCCACATGCAATTGAAGCCATGGGCTGAAAACAAGTCCCTGATGACTTCTTTTTTTATTCTAGATGGGAAACAGCCTGTATGCCACTAGCAAATTGTCTGCTTTTCCATTTTTTCTCTTATCTTTTTGTACCTCATTCAGTATAAATTCAGAGATAATGCATTTCATTTCTGTTGTCCTAAATTTTTAGTGAGGTTGACCCATTGCTTAACTTGAAGGATTACTATCAGAAAATGCACATAGGTTTCCCACAAGATTTGGCATATACAGAAATCCCAATCTCTGACTCATATGACTATTCTATAAATAATATATTTCTCTGTGTGCAAAACAACTTGTTGCACCAGCAACTTCTAAGGTGGTGTTTCTAAGTATTAATCTATTTCATGTGTGTGTGACACATATGGTGCTCTATTGCTCTTGGCTGAAGTTGAAGGATACCTTAGACTGCTTAAGAACTTTTAACTCTGTTTTTATAGTTGGCAGAGGTCATGCTCAAGGAAACAGGTTAATTGAGACAAGAGAACTGAATAGAGAAGACTTTTTAATTTTTCTGTTCAACTATGATGGAATAGTGCTGAGAGCAGGGAAAACGAAAACATCGAAAAATACCCGAGTCATTAATGCAGTCATGATTCACTAACACTCCATGGTCTTGATTCAGTAACCAGTATTGCATTAAGATGTATGGGTTTAGACTCTGCTTTTTTTTAAGTGCAACTTTTTGAAAGTGCTATCTCTAGTAACTCCCATTAACTTCTGCAGCAGCTTTTATTTGAATATTTCAGGATACTGACATTAGCAATTGGATTTCCTGTAAAACTAAAAGAGTGTGTAAGGATCACTTCAGCAGCAGCTAAAACAACATTACCAGAGAAGTAGCTATTTAGCAACAATGCACAGTAGCTTATGAAACGTAGAAGAAAATTTAACTAAAGCTATTCAAAATATCAATTCTTCCTTTAGAAGTGGAATTCACTGGTCGCAGTTGCATGGTTTACTGTATTGCATGCAACATAGGCACATTACTGTATTGCATGGAAATCTAAGCCATTTCGTCAAACATCCACTGGTATTTTAGTCAAAAAATTGAATATTCAAATCTTCTGTCAATAGTATCTCTGTTTAAGATCTTATGATCATACGATAAAAATCATGTTTCTGTGGATCCTGAAAAACATACCTATATTAAATCCCTCAGGCTACTTTCCTAGGTTACTCACCAAGGAGAATTTATTTTTTGTGTTTTAAAGTTTTTTTTATTCTGCTGTTACTTTTAGAACAGTTCAGCAACATAATTACTAATTCCTTTCAATACCAAGATATTTTTTCCACAGAAATCACAAGGTGAATGATTAATGTGAATAACATTTTGCAGAAAAAACAGTAATATTGAATGAAAAAACAGTGGAATTGGGGCATAACCCTTACCAACCTCTGCATGAAGAAAATTCAAAGTCAGCTTTTTCTTAGTTCATACTGAAGTAATATACACACACTGAGTTTACGTATGAGAGACTTGGGTGGGTGTTGCATGTTAGGCAGAAAGAACAACTTGTTCTGTTATCATGCAAATTGAATTTTGCTTTTTGTCAAAGTGGTTCACAACCAGATTTTATCTGCCTATTCTAAGCCTTGGAAAGAAAAAAAAATACACCCACTCTCTGCTAAACTTTTCACGAGATTTTTATGATACTTACCCCCTCACATGCTTCCCCCTTTCTAGTGCTTTGTCTGTGTGTTGCACATTGTGGCAAAAATATCTTTGCCTGGTAATGAATTGTAGATAGCTAGATAACAGCACTAAGTAGTGGAAGATTTTAAGAAGGAAGCTAATATTTATTTAAGGAAAATTATACATGTATTACAATTTATTGTAATGAAATATATTTAGAACTATCAGTAATGCTAAATGATTCTTACCATATCAATTTTCTTGTTATTTCAACTTCCAAAATCACAACTACAGAAATTAAATTAAGCTTTTTTGTCTGGTAACTACATCTAATGTACTTGGACACTCAAAGTGGAGTTCAGGAGTGGAGGTGGTCAGAAAAACTTCGGAAATATGTTACCAGTTGTACATTTTCCCCTGAAAATAACAATGCATGACATTCTGGTAAAGTTAACATTTGGAGTAAAAAGCATTGGAAAAATAGTCCTGATGATGCCAAATGTCCCAGTTTAACAGTTCAATGTAATAAGTTTAGAACTGTTTTTTATATAAAACTATCCTTTTTTATAAGCTGTTTTCTCGTAGAAAAGTGGCAGTTTTTTGTAGTGAATAGTTCACAGTAAATTAACTCAAAGTTGCCCTATGTGCTCTCTGGACTGAGTTAGAAGATGCGCTCAAGAGTACAGATAAATCTTTATAGTTGTTTAGAAGAAAAAAATCACCCTTGAGTTGATTTAATAATCCCAAACACTCTGACAAACCCAGATGTGATAACATTAATTTGTCACACTACTACAACTTCAACTTCTAAGAAAAATTTCTTTAAATTAATACTACTTAGGCTGAGCATTTCTTAAAATAAAAAGATAATTTAGTATAAGGAACAGTTATCCCTGCTGTCTTTACCAATTAGGGCAATTTCCACACTCAAAGACTGGCCCACAGAAGTGCTTTTAGATGATGGATGGGGTCTGGCATCAAGTTTCTTTAGAAACCATTTTACACATTTAATTTGTTTAATATAGCTAAGAATTTTTAACCTGTGAAATCATGCTGCCAGATGCACTTCCAGTTAGATACACAGATTCTCAAGACCTGTAATTAAGCATTTATGTTAAAGGTGGGCCCCTTACAAAAGGACCACGTTTTTATAGGACTCTTTTTCTACAATAGTGATGGATTTATTTGAATAATACAGGTTCAAAATTCCTATAATATTAGCTTTACAGAACTCTGTGTGTGCAAGCTAGTTAAAGTTTAGCTAAACAAAAGCCTGTTCCTATAATGAAGCCATCGTTTGATACCAGGTACTTAGGGTGGCCAAACAGTAAATCTTAATTGTAGGACATGCTGTGTTTGTGTTAAAAACTATATTCCCCCCCTTTTTTTTTTTATCCTCCCCACCCTTACTACTCCTTTGTTCTTACTCTGATCTTTTTCTCCATTGTTTTTTTCTGTATTGCCTGCATTTCTTATATATTCAGTTTTTCCTAGACTCAAAAGAAAAAAATTTGTGCATGTGTATGAGTATTATTCTTTCAGAGTGAACCTCAATGACCAATTGGTTATCTGCTATTCTCCAGTCTGTTTACAGAACCATAGAATATCTTGAGTTGGAGGGGACCCATAAGGATCCTTGAGTCCAACTCCCTACTCCTCACAGGAATACCTAAAACCAAATCATATGACTAAAAGCATTGTCCAGGCACTTCTTATTCACTGTTTCCATTAGATCAGTATTATCTTATTATTTTTTAACAAGATAATGTTCTTACTCCTATTTTTTAATAGGTGTGACACCTAAGGCTAAAACTGCATGACTCCTCCAGGACGTAGTTCATGAGTCAGCTGCTGTTCCTTCCATCTCCCATATTTCAAAATGAGATTTACTGCACCTGCAGAGCTGAAATCTGGGTCTTTTCAGCACTGGGTCATTGGGGACTGCTGCCAGTGATACTACATCTCTGAGCAGGAAAGCACAGCCTTCCTCCTCATTACAATTTATTTCTTTATTTGCACAGCACTTCAGCCACATAGTGTGTTGAACTAACACTGTAATTCCTACTGATGCTGAACCAGATATTCGGTTCAGAGTTGTATAGTGGCTGATACATCATGTACATAATTTGTACAAAATATGTAACACCTATAAGCAGCAACAGAAGTTACCACTTTCTTCTTCAGTTAATATTTATCTTAATCAAATAATGCTTTTAAGAATACCTTAAGACTTTTCAAAATGTGAGCCCTCATTCTTTGTTTCTCGAAGATCAGTATCTGTCAGGTCTTTTTGGTACTGGCATACAATGTAACTGATGCTGATACTTGTCATATGAAGTAATTAAGATCTAGCTCCTGTCTCCTGCTGGATCTTTTTAAAAGTTTTTTTTTCTCCTTTTCCCTCCTTTACATGAGGGAAGCATGGTATTAGAATTTGCAATACCTGCATTGCATCAACTCAGCCTAATCCGTCTCTTTTAAGGCTTTCAGCAACCAGAATCAAAGATATGAAACAGAAGAAATAGTATGAAAGAAATAATATGAAAATGCAAGAAATAATATGAACGAGCTGCACCCAGTTACTGAATTAATATTTTAATATAATCAATTGCAAGCAATGTACAATGGCTGTTTCAAACTTCATTTATGAGAGTACTCACTCTTACTAATACAATGAAATTATGAGTGTCCAGCTATATTGTTATGTTGCATAGGAAAATAATATGATTTTGTAGTAATGTAATTTAGAAATTTTGATCTTGCAGAAATGTAATTTAACCAATATACTGATCCATAGAGTATTTTTATAGGGATTTTAAAGCCACCTATAACTTTAATTCTACAAGAAAGCTTTTGGATTAAAACCCATAGGATTCATGAACCTCGTAAGTTACCATTAAATGGCTTATACGACACTTAGCTTTACAAGCAATACTAATTTAAAAGTGTTATGGTTTAATCCCAGACACCAACTAAGCACCACTCAGCTGCTTGCTCGTCCCCCATGGTGGGATGGGGGGAGAGAATCAGAGGGGTAAAATTGAGAAAACTCATGGGTTGAGAAAAAGACAGTTTAATGGGAAAGCAAAGGCCACGCATGCAAGCAAAGCAAAACAAGGAATTCATTCACTACTTCCCATGGGCAGGCAGGTGTTCAGCCATCTCCAGGAAAGCGAGGCTCCATCACATGTAACGGTTACTTGGGCAGACAAACTCCATGACTCCAAATGTCCGCCCCCCACCCCTACCCACTTCTTCTTCCCCCAGCTTTATATACTGAGCATGACGTCGTATGGTGTGGGATATCGCTTTGGTCAGTTGGGTCAGCTGTCTTGGCTGTGTCCCCTCCCAACTTCTTGTGCACCTGGCAGAGCGCGGGAAGCTGTAAAAGTCCTTGACTAGTGTGAGCACTACATAGCAACAACTAAAAGATCTCCGCATTATCAACAGTCCTTTTAGTACAAATCCAAAACCTAGCCCCATTCTAGCTACTGTGAGGAAAACTCTATCCCATCCAAAACCAGGACAAAAAGCCATTGGGGAAATAGAATTGTATTCATACTTTCTTCATAATGTTTACATTAAAATATTTTTTGAGGATAATAGGTATTCAGAATTACTAATAATATTGGATGATGACCTATGCCATGTTTTTAAATGAAAAAGAAATAAGATACAACAGAATTACCAAGGTGTATTTTAAATCATACAGTGGATTAATTGTATTTGAGTTAAACTTCAAAGTAACATTATTAAAACATCATTTTTTAGTTAAGTTTCCGAAACTTGTTCCACTGATTTGATATCTTACACCACTAGATGTCATTGTAGTTGAATCCTACCACCAGTTTTATATTGACTCCGTGCTGGCTTCAGCCACTGGGTGGCATCTTTCAATTATTTTCAGGTACAAGGCTTTTTAATAAGCTGATTTACACAAAACAGACTATTTTAATGCTTCATTCAATGCTACAGTGCCTCTAAAAGCCTATGTTCTGTTTGCAGTCAAAAACTTATATGGATATCTGAATTTTAGATTTTTAATGAAGTCTGGAAAGATGATACTCAAAAGAGAACTGGGAACATGTACATTTCAGTAGTTATACAATGGCCTTGCTTGAGGGAATGTTTCTTGTGGTGCAGTTTCTGTGAGAGCTAGGGTCATTGTGATCTGAAGAATTCCTTGAGCCTTATCAGAGAAATTTCAGGTTTATTGAAAAGAGCACACACTGTAGTGTGTTTAGTATGGTGTTGAAATCATCTGTATATTTGTTTATTTGGCATTTACCTAGCACAGTTAAGTGTAATAAAACTTGTTTTAGTACTGGGACAGATAAGGCAGCATAGGCTCTTATACAAGTATAACCTTTCAGCAGCACAAGTGTTTGATACAGCATTGAGAGTCTGGTTTTGTTGAAGGGTCTAGGGTTTTCCCAGGGTGGGTTTCTTTGCATTTTTTCCTTCAATTCTCCTCACTATCTTCACTTTCCTGATCTCCTGGAAGCTCACCTCTGGCCTGGCACCAACAAGCCAACCAGGGGAGCAAGAGCCCAAAGCCTTGCTCCTGTCGTTCTGACTACCCAGAGAGATGAGATCTCCTGTCCCCAGCTCTGGGTGGGACATTTTGGCATAGCTGTGTGGGTGGGTGCGCTGGCAGTGCCAAGTGTGAGTCACCTGAAGTGGGAGATGGTTGGCATCCTTTGCATCTGCAAGCAAAGCCTATCTGTGCTGAGGCTGGGGAGAAAGGCTATGCCAGCTCCTTCCTCCCTTGAGAGGCAGCAAGGTATTTTCTTCCCTTGCCCTGGTTTCCCTGCTAATCTAGACCATAAATTCAGCCTGTGCGTAGGTGAGTGGAGATTTGCCATGTCCACAAGGGAACCTTTGTGGGCACCTTGCACTGCAGTGGCAGCTTTGTAAGTGCTTCTGCTTCCCCAAAATTGGAGGCAGATGGCCAATGGGGCTCCTCTTGGAGACCCGTGAGTGCAGACCATTACACTGATGGGCTGCGACTCCCTGCAAAGGTGTACAAGAGGGCCATGCACTGCATTTATCTAAAAGCTCAGCTCTGCTTCTGGAGTTATTTTTGTAATACTCTCTTTTTAAAAAAAAAAAAAAGTTATTGGTTGTTTAATATTACATCAGAGCAATTTTAAAGCCTACTGAGATAGGGGAAGATGGTGCTTAGGTCTTCACACAGATTTTAACAAGCCCCATGGGCTGCAGTGCTAAATTCAGTCTAGCTTTTAAAATTAAAATTCACAGAATCTATTGGTTATACATCTGTCTTTACTTCATTTACCTGCAGGGGACTGTAAAGACCCCTTCCTCCAAAGAAAGAAATTCAACTTATCACTTCCCTTCACATAAACATAGCTTTAAGTGTACTTTTTAAACTTCTCTAAGATGTTAAGAAATTTAATCTCCATTATGAAATCATCATCTTGAGAAGTTCATGTTGATAACTATTAACAGTGGGTGTTTGTTCTAATTAAATGAGAGCTTAAAATGTGGCATACGTAGTTTGCTTTTGGAGACTTTTCTTACATACAGAAGGAATTAGTAGAAGCAGAGATAAAGCTCACAGACTGCTGAAAGTTGGTACAGGTCTGTATTCTGTTAGGTTTTTTACACTTGAGTAAGCCCAAAACACTTGTTTTTTAGCCTACGTTGTTGTCTCAAGTGTCTTCAGGTCCACCTGTATATATGGTGCATTAAACTGGCCAGGCTTCCAGAATTCAAAAATAAGTGGGAAAAAACCCTGCCCTGACTTTGTGAGCTGGAAGTCTAATGTAAGACCTCAGTGGCTGTTCACCTACCTTTAAAAACCAAAACAAAGCAAACTCCTTTTGGCCGCTGAGTAAGATATACTTTAACCCATGATCACACCCCTGGTTTTGGAACCAGGTATTTTTAACACATGGTATTCAACACCTTGACTCCCTTTGCCTAAGAGTTAAAGTGCAACCTATTCTGAAATAATTTGCATGTTACATCTAGAACCAGAGGGATGCATTTAGCCTTAACTATTGACAAGAACACACCAGTACACTTAATGGGAGAGGTATGAACCTGTCAAGTGCATCTCTTCATGTTTGAACAGCAAACGTAATTGGGAATACCTGAAGAAACCAGAGGAATATTATGAAGCCTCAGTGGAATATGTTCAAGCAAAAAAAAGGTCAATAAATTGAGTGCATTAATTAATGAAAGGTCAAACGAGCAGACTGAATCAGCAGTTCAGCCACTGATCATTATAGTCATAATGATAAGATTGCAGTGACTTAATCCACTAATTTATACAATGTAGTATCTACAGCACTTCCAGTTTACAAATAATTGATCAAGACTTTCTCATATTAAATATAAACTGATTTACCTTATGGGAGGCTGTTTGCTGTCTCGACTGTGAAGCATTTTGTACCATGACCTGGCAATTCCCTCGATGGAGGGAAGGACTCCTTAACTTCTCTTTCTCTGTTTCATTCTTCCATGCCCATTACCTGCCCCTCCAGCCCCAGCTATGGCTTCTATCCCTCTGTCTGGACCTCTCTGCAGTAGTAGTCACAGGTGGTATTGCACTGGGTAATCACCAAGAATTATGCTGCTGAATCTTCTAGTTCCTGTTCGCCTGCTCCTCCTGGCTGTGTTGCTGTAGAACCCAAGGGCACCGTTTCCATTGTGGGAGGTGTTGTATATAGCAAAGAGCCTTTACTCTGAAGGCCAGGGTCTTCCTGTTCGTTTCTTTGACATTATCAGGGTGTCTTCATTGTGATGTGAGATCTCAATAACAAACTCTTTCTGCTGCTACTGCTTCTTCAGCACAGGTAATTGCAGCCTGCTGTTTTTTCTGCTCCTTCCCGTATTTCTGAAATGCTGTTTGTACCCAACAAAATTGTCTATATTTGTTTTACTGCCAATTTTAGATGGTAGGTTTCTTTTCTGGAAGTTTAATTAAGATTTCAGGAAGAAATGCTGGGTTTCAAAATAAACTCAGAAGGGGCCAGAATTTTACCTGCTGCTCTTTATTTTTACTAGCTAGTAAACTAAATGTTAAGTTCAATAGAAAAATAACACTTTTGTTGAAACAGAGCTTTCAGTCAGTGAATTGAACTTACTCCATATTTGAATTGTCTGTGAAAGTGTGTTCCCTGCTGTACAAAATACTTTTTTTTTTGGCAGATATTCTGCACCTGCTCTACTATTCTGCCATAAAGAGAAATACAGAAGTAGTATGTGAGGGAAAAGAACAGCTATATTTAAAATCCAGGATTTTAAAAGATGGACTTAGCCTTCCTAAACTCTCCTGCTTTCTAAGAGTTGTAAGAAAATTTTAAGGATGTAAAGCATACTCTTACTCTTTCAGGAAACCTTTAGGTAAACTGAATTCTCACCCACTGTGCAGGATTAGGAAGCATAAGGATTTTTGATACATTCTGACAATGGAAAGGATGAATCACAGGAAACTTATGAATAAAAATGAACACTTCAATTTTAATTAAGTCAATTAAGAGCTCCCTATGAAAAAGGGAAAAAGAAAAGAAATCTGGATCAACCCATTGTGTAAGATGTGCTGTTTAAAGGTCAGAAAAATAGCTTTATTCCAGTAACTTCTTTATGCGTAGTCCCTGCTATCATTCGCTATCATGCTGTTTGATGTGCCCCACACAGGACTGCAGCAAATCAGTGTCTTTATGAACCCAGTGTGTTGCCATACTGAATTATACTCTAAAAAGCAGCAGAGGTAAGGAGCTTTCAAGCAGCCTTTACTGTTCTGCCATGTTCTTATGCACTGATTCATAATAAGATACCCTGAATGTATTCCATCAAATTTCATCTTACCATGTTCTAACATGTTTGCTGTTATAACCTTGTAATGTTTCTTCATGTCAGTTGTAAAGTCTCTTGTGGGTGTTGTAACTGACAGGTGCTGCCATATTAAAACAGAACCAGAAATGCTTTTGCTAAACAAATAGGGCACATGAAAACAGGTCTACCAGATTTTTAACAGTATCTGTGATTTACAAATATCCAACTATTGCTGTAATATAAGTTATGTGAGAATGATTATTTATTGTTTTCTGATGCCTTTCATAGGAAATTATCCGTGATCTTTAGCTGCTAACTAATAATTAAGAAACTAGGGAATTAAGTTTCTCTTTAAAATATGCAGAAAGGAAAGTGTATCATTTGCATTAGTCTTTCATGTTTAGCATGACTTAAATAGTAAGCAACAACATACAGTAAAAAAACCAAAACAAGCCACATTCAGAGTCTGATAGCAGCTTATTTATTGAACTAGATTGTATTCCATATATCAGAAGGTCTTTTTAAAGAGAAGGACATTGAAACATTTTTCTCAGAGGAGTATCTTGCTAGGTAATTCTCTTAATAAATTTGCAGAGTTCCTCTGTTTAATTACTTATTCTGTTTTAAATTAACTGAAAGCATCTTTACACAAAATCTGTGTAAGTAAATCTATAGGAGACCTAAACTTGCTGGCCATTAAGAGAGTGCCTGTTTGCAGAAGGGTGTTTCCTTTCTGAAATCAAAACGCTTTCTTAGGTGCTTACACTGTCTGACTGCATTTATGTTTTTAGGACCAGGGCCTAAAAGTGTAAGTTAAGCAGCCTTGGCAGTGTTGTTACTTTATGACTATGACTGTCACTTATTGAAGGGCTTTGTGCTACACTGCTAGGGTCAGAAAAGTACAATCCCTCTTTCAAAGAGCTTTTAGTTTAACATGTAAGGCCTGGCTTTAGTGCATCTTACAGTTCTGCAATTAACTGTACAGGTACTTTGAGCTGGTTGGTTTTTTACATGATTCTTTTGCAAGTTTTGGCTACCACCTTCTTAGGAATTTCAAATATTTGATGCATTCCTGACACATATAGGTTTTTTGCCAAATAAATTGCCAAAATTGCCATTTTGTTGCAATACTGAAAAGGTGATGTTTGTATGATGCTTTGAGGATGTGTGCTGAAGCTTTGCTTCAGTATTGGCAACTGTCAGGATTTGTGGGTAAATGCTTTCAAAACCAGTGACAGAATTTACTTCATACAGACTGTTTTGAATAGTTGCTCTCACGAGGTTGGGAAAATGTCTGTTTCAATTGAGCACTTAGCTTTCTGATTCCTTAATGTAACTGCAGTGCAGGTTTTATGCATTTATAATGCAGTTAAAAATAGAGGAGAAAGATCTAATGTTGTAAGAGTGATATATGCATGCAAACACTGTACCAACTCAACTAAGAACTAAAATAACATGTCAAAAATAGGTATTGTTTCTTGTGGAGGACTTTTTTCCCCCATGCTAGAATGTAGAGTGACATTAAAGACCAGGAAGACACTATACCATGCAGTCTTCCCAGAAACCTCAATCCAGCAGCTCCTCAAAGATATAGATTAGGAGGTGATTTGATCTGTGTCAGCACACACTTGGTAGGATGACATTATATTCTAACAGACCAGTATATCAGGAGTTGTGAATGGAAGGCAGGAAATTTTAATCTGTACAAAAAGCACGTTTGCAACAACTACAGCACTGTCGATTGCAAAAGATAAGAGCTGCTAGAAGCTACTGCCTGCTGGAAATTTTTAGATCAGAATTAGATGTTTTGTGTTAAATATGCATTTCCATGCAGTGGTGGTCCATTCAGGAAAGTGCTGTTGTTTATCCAGACAGGAGATTGAACTGAATGACCCTTTCTGACATTTATGGACCCAGTATGAATCTATCTGTACAGCAAGGTATTTGTGCAATGCTGGTTGATTTAATTTAGTTGCACTTAAACTTACCAGCATTGCCCACTTTTCCTTCTCTACGTGGGATTCAACTTTATTAGCGGACATATTTATTCAGTGGCACGACTTGTTTACTTCTCATGTTTTTATAGGAGTTGGTTCATGAGCAAAAGATTTGTGTTGAGGAAAGCCACCATACCTATGGTGCATTAGGACCAGACCCTGCTATGTACTGAGAGAGGCTGAGCACTACTGCTATGAGTGTCACTGGGAGGATAAACTGTAGTCAGGTGTCTTGTGTTGGATGTAACTACATCAATCCACAGGGCAGAGAAGTGGTGAAAGAGTTTGTAGACCAAAAGTCAAGCACCTGTAGACATGCTTTTAGGTGGAACAATTGCCTTTACAGATACTGTTACTCAACATGTATTATGCTTTCATGCATAGAAAATGAAATTTTACAAAGCAATAAAAATACTAGTTTTTTAGAAACCCAGCTTGAATGCATTTTTTAAAATATGTGGTTGGAGAGAAAATCTACACTAAACGAAAGGATAATCCTCAGTGATTTCACCGCCACTTGTTTAGAAGAAACGATATGGATAGTGTAAGAATTTGAGTTTGAATGGATGCTATTGTAATGCAAGGTATTTTTAAGCTGCTCAGAAATTCTGTTCTGTATTAGTTTTCTGGATCTCTATCATTAGGATTGTACAGGGCATTTGTTTTAATAATGCATGTTTTGTGCACAGTTGTAATGTTTATAAATATTTATGAACAAGATTTTGCTGCAGTACAGATGCAATATTTTTCAAACTTGCAGGTGTCAAATTTTGGGAGAAAGGCCAACATGTAAAGGGATTTTAAGTAGATGTTTTGATGTCCAGTTAAGAGTAAAAAGACACTTGGCCATTCTGAGTTTATTTTCAGAAAGGTTCTGATTTTATTTTTGTTTTTATTTTCTGAACCTTAGAGAAGATCAAGGCTGAAGAAAACTACAATAGATAACTTAAATGTAAAATTGTAATGGGTGGATCCAGGTTGCATTTAACTATTCAACTTAGTTGTTAAATATGCCACTGCATTTGCTGAGAAAACTGTATTTTCCTCGCTCTGTTCAGTGGCTGAAGTAATCTACCAGCATTATTTATTTATGCACAAGAATGACAGAATCATCCTATTATCACTTACAAACCAAAGGAAAGCATTTTTTTGAAAAACGAACTCATGGTTCTCCTCAAGTTTCATAAGTACTTGAGGGATGTGTCTGTTTAATGAGCTCATTGTTTTGGCTCATGCTTTCACTTTTTCATTTTTTAAAGAAATTTACTGCAACTTTTCACTCTAAAGATACTGGAAACTATTTATATTAAAAAAAAAAAAAGGGCAAGGGAAAAAAGATGTATTCTACCCTTCCCCAAATATTTTGCATGTTGAAATTTGACTCCTCATGCATAATGTGCTGAGTTTCTGGTTACTTAAAGATGAGCTAAGGAAGATTTGTCTGTTTTATAAAAGCATGAACTCTATGCATACTTCTAACACCTTGCAATAAGCTGGATTTATTTAAGAATCTCTATTCTAGTCAGCAGTTTTATATTTCCTTTAGCTACTGAAATGTGTTAATTCTATTTCAGTTGACACTAAGATTTTATTTTCAGAATACAAACACGACTCAACCCTAAGAAATAGACCCATTGTGAGATCTTAGAATTGAAGTATTGGTGACTGAAATGCTAAATGAATGCTATTTCTGTGTAATATATATGTTTAATATACATTGATTGTTCTCAGCTTGAAAATCATTAGCTTTCTGATATGGCAAATTATTGTCAAGTTTATTCCTAGTACAGAATCACAGAATCCCAGGTTAGAAGGGACCTCAGGGATCATCTAGTCCAACCTTTCTAGGAAGAGCGCAGTCTAGGCAAGATGGCCCAGCACCCTGTCCAGACAACTCTTGAAAGTGTCCAACGTGGCCAAGTCAACCACTTTCCTGGGGAGACTATTCCAACGGTTGACTGTTCTCACTGTGAAAAATTTTCCTCTCACGTCCAGTTGGAATCTCCCCAAGAGCAGCTTGTGTCCATTCCTCCTTGTCCTCTCCATGTGACTCTGTGTAAAAAGGGACCCTCCATCTTCATTGTAGCTACCCCTTAAGTACCGGTACATGGTGTTGAGATCCCCTCTAAGCCTCCTTTTCTCAAGGCTGAACAAATCTAGTTCTCCTAGGCTATCCTCATATGGCAGGCTTCCCAGTCCTTTGATCATCTTGGTGGCCCTTCTCTGGACCCCTTCCAGCCTGTCCACATCCTTTTTGTATAGGGGGGACCGGAACTGTAGACAGTACTCCAGGTGTGGCCTGACCAGCACTGAGTAGAGTGGGATAATGACTTCTTTATCTCTGCTGGCAATGCCCTTTCTGATGCAACCCAGCATCCTGTTGGCCTTCTTGGCTGCAACAGCACACTGTTCGCTCATGTTGAGCTTCCTGTCCACCAGGACCCCCAGGTCCCTTTCGACAGAGCTGCTCTCCAGCCAGGTGGATCCCAGTCTGTGCTGCACTCCCAGATTATGTTTTTCCAGGTGCATGACCTTACACTTCTCCTTGTGTAAGGTTCATAAGGTTCTTGCTGGCCAACTCTTCCAGCCTATCCAGATCTTCCTGCAGAGCAGCTCTCCCTTCTGCAGTGTCTACTTCCCCGCTCAACTTGATGTCATCCGCAGACTTCATCAAGCTACACATGATGCCGGTATCCAGATCACTTATAAAGATATTGAATAACTTTGGGCCCAATATTGATCCCTGGGGGACCCCACTTGTGACAGGTTGCCACTTTGAAAAAGAGCTATTTACCACCACCCTTTGGGTGCGGCCTGTCAGCCTGCTCCCCACCCACTGCACAGACCACTTGTCTAGGCCTTAACGCATTAATTTCTCCAGGCGGAGGCTGTGTGGGACCGTAACAAAGGCCTTGGAGAAGTCCAGGTAGACAATGTCTACTGCCTGTCCCATGTCAACCAGGTGTACAATATGATATCAGGATTTATCTGTTGCTGGTAATCAGGAAAGTGGGAATGATTTGGAAGTTTGAGGGACCCAAATTCCTGTATGAAATACTGAATTTCTTATCTTTCCTATTGCTACGCTTTTTTGCCAGCATAAACTGCTACATGGCTATCATAAAACACTTCGTTAAATAAACATACAATTTTTATTAACATCATGTGGCTTACATGTGGAGAAAAAGGGCATGTGTTACTAGGGGCTAGGTGAACAGGGAAACATCTCAAAGTATTTTAAGAATGTTCGTAACTGTCTGAAGCGCATGGTGATTGGTTTTTTTGTTTTTGCAGTAACATATTTGATGCTTGCACCTATTGTGGGAATGAGATGATGCTGAGTAGGCTATTAATGTTTTATAAATTACTGTTAAAATATCACACTCACACTTTTCTAGCACACTCTGGATGCCTCTGACAGCATGCTGTTCTGAACTTTTATTGGACATTAAAGTACTGGTGGTGTAAGTGAGAAAAAGGCTGTGAGACAAAGAAAAATAAACACCCAAAGCATCCCTTTTACATCACAAAATTATTTTTTTTCATATTGTTCTGCTAGTCATCCTAAAATAATTTTTATTCTAGCTCTTTACAGGTAGAACACTTAGGGCAATATTAGCTGTCTAGGAGAAAACTGAGAAAATGTAGGAAGTACTGTATATAAGCTCTTTTATAATAGAATGAATTTCATCTCAGACTTTAGGTGGAGCACATCAGCAAAGCCTGATTTCCCCAGCATGACTTTTGTATAGTCGTTAAGCATGCTTCTCTCTCAACTTCTAAAATAACAGAATCACAGAATGGTAGGGGTTGGAAGAGACCTCTAGAGATCATCTTGTCCAACCCCCCTGCTTGAGCAGGGACACCTAGAGCAGGGGGCACAGGAACACATCCAGGCAGGTTTTGAATGTCTCCAGGGAAGGAGACTCCACAACCTCTCCAGGCAGCCTGTTCCACTGCCCTGTCACCCTCACAGGAAAGATGTCTTTTTTCACGTTTAACTGGGACTTCCTGTGTTCCAACTTGTGCCCATTGGCCCTCGTCCTGTCATTGGGCACTATTGAAAAGAGTCCAGTCCCATTGTCTTGACACCCACCCTTTAGATATTTATAAGCATTGATGAGATCCCCCCTCAGTCTTCTCTTCTCCAGGCTGAACAAACCCAAGTCTCTCAGCCTTTCCTCATAGGGGAGATGCTCCAGTCCCCTGCTCATCTTGGTAGCTCTCCACTGGACTTGCTCAAGCAGTTCTGCATCCTTCTTAAACTGGGGGGCCCAAAACTGGACACAGTACCCCAGATGTGGTCTCACTGGGGCTGAGGAGAGGGGGAGGAACCTCCCTCAACCTTATGGCCACACTGCTTTTTATGCATCCTGGGATACCGTTGGCCTTCTTGGCCACAAGGGCACATTGCTGGCTCATGGTCAGCGGGTTGTCCACCAGCACTCCTGGGTCCTTCTCAACAGAGCTGCTTTCCAGTAATTCAACCCCCAGCCTGTACCAGTGCACGGGGTTGTTCCTCCCCAGGTGAAGGACCGTGCACTTGCTCTTGTTGAATTTCATGAGGTTCCCCTCAGCCCAGCTCTCCAGCCTGTCCAGGTCTTGTTGGATGGCAGCACAGCCTTCTGGTGTATCAGCCACTCCTCCCACCTTGGTATTGTCAGCGAACTTGCTGAGGGTACACTCTATCCCTTTGTCCAGGTCACTGATGAATATATTGAACAGGACAGGACCCAGTACAGACCCCTGAGGAACACCCCTAGTTACAGGCCTCCATCCAGACTCTGCCCCATTGATCATGACCCTCTGAGTTCTGTTGTTGAGCCAGTTCTCTGTCCACCTCACTGTCCACTCATCCAACCCACATTTCCTTAGCTTGCCTGTGAGGATGCTATGGGAGACAGCGTCAAATGCGCTGAGATTGACAACATCCACTGCTCTCCCTTCGTAGACCCAGCCAGTCATGCCATCATAGAAGGTTATCAGGTTGGTCAAGCATAATCTTCCCTTGGTGAATCCGTGTTGACTACTTCTGATAGCCTTCTTGTCCTCTACATGCCTGGAGATGACTTCCAGGATGAACGGCTCCATCACCTTTCTGGGGATGGAGGTGAGGCTGACTGGCTTGTAGTTTCCCAGGTCCTCCTTTTTGCCCTTTTTGAAGATAGGACTTCAAACATACATAGGACTAGTGTGATAGAGTGACCCTGTCCACTGAACATATTTATGGGTATTAAGGTTCTGATTTAATGGTTCTTTACTGATTTAATGGTGCTATAATAGATGTAGATCTTTTTTAATGGAAGAGAGGAAATGATACAATGCAGAGGTGAATCCTGTCTACAGTCTTCACAGAAACCTGGTACACTCTGACCTTTGTGTTACAGTTTCTCTCAAGAATCAAGAAGCTCTGTCAGGATCTCAGTGGGTAGATACACACTCCTTTATTATACATTCAACTGAATGACAGATGTACCCTATTTTGTGATCAGCTTATGAAATAATTTGCTTCACCTTTTTAACAGAAATACTGGAGACAAAGATTGCATTCACAGCCAGGCACGAATCTCCACTTGGTAGGTGTTTGGTTTTGTGAGGCAGGCTGTCTGTGGCACTCTACAGATAAATTTTGAATGACAAACCACTGAGTGAAGGAAACTCGCAGTCTCAAAACAAAGTGGTGCTTTGTCTCAGGAAAAGCTGGGGTATGGAATGAATGTCATGTGTGCATCTCTATGTATTACCCAACTGTCACTGTTACCAGGATAGTCAGAACATTTCAGGTCACTTTTGCATTCTTTTTGCTAGTTAAATAAAAGGTGAAATAAATACATGAAGTTTAGCAGAAAAAGTCTATGATAGTGGAGAACAGCTGAGAAGCTCCTAGGCAAGAATTGGAACAATATTCTTTCTCCCTGTTGGATGGATATTGCACTGTTCACCTATCTTTTTCCTGATGTACATAATATTTTGAGCTAGGAAATGTATTCTTGATAATCTGGAGAGTGTTCAGAGATCTAGAATATCGTGGTGTGGCCATATTCCCTGTTGAGATTAGTGCAAAACTACCTTTTTTTGAGCAGTACATTTCATGGGTCCTTATTGAAAATGTAGGAAAAACTTCTGTAATCCTTCTCCCACAAGTGATTATGGTTTAATATTTTAAGAAAACAAGAAAATACATCACTGGAAGCTGCAGTTGTGCAATAAGAATAGCTGTTACTCATCCTCTTGTCTTAAATGAAGCAGTACTAAATCTCATTATTGATTTTTATGCTGAAAACAAAATATCTTTTGTTTCTCTGTGTACTAATTTTTTCCAACTTTCATTTATCTATGAGTTTGAATTTCAAAGTTTAGTGACTCCATCATACCTCACTATGAATCAATTTTGCTAGTGATCTCAAACTTATTTGGATTGTAGGTAACTGGCTCTTCCCACCTCTAGTGAACTGTTTTCCTTCTCTGCTACAGGGACCAATTCTGTATGGCAGTATTTCATGCAGTGCTGATAATGGAAAACTAAAGTGGGGATATGAGCATTCCTCTCTGCAGTGAACTCTGTGAGCATAAGGAGTAATTGCGCCCTTTCTTCTGGACCACAATGGACTTAGTCTTCCTCTCAGGCAAGGGGACTTGATAGGCGAATTAATAATATATGTTGGTTTTGGGGTTTTTTTTTAGCATTTCCTGACTTTCTCCCCCACTTTCTTTGGTTCTCTTTCTCTTTCTTTTGTTTTTGCTGATTTATTTCAGTATGACCCTTCCTACTTTTCTGCTGTTTAGTTTGTTGTATTTGTATTAAGTTACTGCCTAAAATCTCCATTCACACATCTTGATATTAGGCATTCAAATACATTCCAACACGTTGTTCTATCTGCCCTCCACCACGCAAAAACACAGAAACTGAAGTGAAATGTATTGAATTTCTAATAATGAGTGAAAATGCGAAGTAAATGGGTGAAATAATGAAAAGAAAATGAAGAAAATATATCATTTCTTAAAAAAAAAGTAAAAGGGAAACCTAGAGTATTAATGGGACAGCTCCAGTTAGATAAGGTACCGTAGAAGAGGAGAGCTGTAAGGAGTTATTTAAAGAATGCGATAAAGAAGCATTAGAGTTGTTAGGGAGAAAATGCATCCATGTTTGCAGGGCAGAAAAGAAGAAAAAGTAAGTCTGAAAAATTATTAACTGGAGAATGAAGTCTAGCATCTTGACTGAGGCAAATCAACAAGATGAAAGGGAGGTAAGTTTATGCATTAGGCAGTGATTGCCTGGGAGTGGACCATCACACAAGAAGCAGAAGGGTTTAATACAGTAGAGATAATCTAGCCTCCCACTACTCATTCAAAGTACTAGTACCTCCTCTTTAATTTCTAAGAAGACTCAGAAACATAGTTCTGTGGCATTTTACTTGTTTTTCAAAATTGAGAGTTTCTCTGAAGAGTTTAATAGTAACATTGAACTCTGTTTTTACTAAATATATTTTGCTGTATCTACTGAAAAGAATGTATATTATGTAGACTATATTTTTGCTGTCGGGTGAAAATTTTTTTTCACTGATGAGCACAAAGCTGATATATAGGTAAAAAGGGATATGCGTTGCATTCATATTATTAATTTTCAGGTCACATGTGGCTAATAGGTAAATCATCAGTACAGATTTCTTTTGATTTCACCCAGTATTGTATAAAATCTCAGCTCCCATAAAGGTTGTGATGTGAGCTGAGAAGTGATATCTTGAGTATAGAAGTTCAGGAAAAAATTATTACTTTAAACAGACCATGTTAGTGGGATCTTTAAAAAAAGGAAAAGAAGCTAGGAAGAAGAGAATATTGGCAGACATATTTCATCCTACAAATATCATTCTGAAGCAAAACTGAGCGGGTTTAGATTTTTGAGCCTTAGTTCTTTGGGCACAGATGCAAGCTATTAACCCCCTAACTATGGAAGAGGTGGTGCTTTCATGAACGTAACATTGTTATGCCGTGTTTAAGGTACCACTAGGGATGGGGGAGTGCCAGGGTCTGAAAGCCTTATTGGTGTGAGAAAGGCAAAACTAGTCTTGAGCTGGAGGTAGTTGAAACAAATTAAGTTGTGGAAGCCGAACTCCAAGCTTCTAGGTTCCGGACTGACATGTGATGGACAGTGGATGTGGTGGTATCTTAGCCTAAGGATGTGCTGGCTAGAAATTTCCAGAGATTCAAGGAGAGACCAGAGAGCATAGTGGAATAAAACATTTAAAGAGGGCATGTTAAGTAATCTCCAGCTCAGAAGACTGCTGAGCTTGGCAGCAGATGGGGGATGGAAAGATACTTCCAGGAAATCTAGTAAATGCTGACTCTTCCAGGGGTCTCTATACCTCCCAATGAGTAAAGAATGTTGCCCTAAATACTGTGAATTGGTACAGCTATTTTTAGGGAGGAGTATAGGTTTAGGGAGGCAGAAGCCTGAAACTCTCAACCCCATTGCTGCATAAGGTTGCCTGTCATGTCATATGCTAGAAACTTTCCATTCCCAAGTTCTTTGTCCTTTATTAAAGAATACATGCAATGTTGCATTTCCTGATTATTGCTGTCTGCTGCTGAAAGTTCCCTCAAGATGTTATGAAGCTTCTCATTGTCTTCCGCTCCATGCTAAGACTTATGTTGTATTCCTTTTTTTTCTGCTTTAAAACCTGCTACTTATAGTCAGAAAAATCTGACTGAAGGTGCTTGAGTGTTTAGAGACCAGTGGGGGATCCAAAGGAGAGGGAGAAAGTGAGTTGTAATGATGGAGGGGTGGAAAGGTTAAAGGACACTGTAGCAGAAACAACAAGGAAGACAGGAAAGGATACTAAAGCATACTTCGAATTGTTTGCCTATAGCTATTCTAGTAGGACTCTGAAAAGCCTACAAATTGGTTAGACTTTCCAAATGAGAGTGGTAAAGAAATAAAAAACTGTTAAAAAAAAAAAGAAAATAACAGGAATAAAGGTGCTGAAAGTCTGAAACCGCCAGTTCTCTTAGGACTTGTTATTCTTCATTGTAGAGGTGTTCTGAAATATATTTTAACTCAAGGAACTTCTTCAGGCAAGACCCCTCTGCCAGTAATTATGAAGGATGCCTGCCCTTCTACTAGTATAAAACGTGAAATTCCTTAGTTTGTTTTCTCTTTATTTTTAGGTTTTGTTTTCTCATATATGTTCATCTATGTTTTCTCTAAGAATGAGAAAGGGAAGACTGTTCTGATGAAGGGTTATATAAGGCTAAAATACTGGGCACAGTAAGAATGGGCTCAATTTTTAAATTCAGTTGCTCATGATGTAGCTTTACCAGTGACTCTGTTATAAGAGAAGCATTTTGTAAAAGTCCTCTCTGATACAGATTCAGGTCAAACAGATCTCCCTCTTAGCGTGTTATGGATAATGTAGGAAGCAGCAGATGCTTTTACTGTCTTGACAAGTATTTTGTACACTAAAAGCTTTCTTTGCTAATGAAACCTCTCTGTATTTTAGTTCCCTGTTATTTCTGACCATGATTTCTCCCTTCTCTTCCCTGATCCCTGACTAATATTGTCTGCATTATAGCAAAGTTGCCCTGCATTTACAGGACAGCCTTTGGACTTTCCTATTTTTAAATATTAAAAAACATGCAGTGTCTGAGTATTGTCATTTCCATTATAACTCATGGGAGACATATCAGACAGTTGTGTTCACACATTCAAATTTCAGTTTAAAGTCTGAGACTTGTGGTAATCCTTCTCATCTAATCAGATACTTATTCCAGCAAGAATTAAAACCATAGAACTGTTTACTTGTTATTATTTTAGTAGATATATATACAGCAATAAAGTAGGTTAGGATTTGATGAAATATCTTTTGGGCAGACTGAAAATTTTCAGTTAATTTAATCCAAGGCTGACTTTTGTTTTGCTTGCACTAGGTTCAAGAAAACATCTTTCAATAATGGTTGCTTTAGTCAAAGGAAAAGTAGAGATCTGAAAGCCCAGAGCTGTCAATACTCAGCTAATGGCTGAAGTGTTCGCTGTAGATGCATGGGATCAAGCTGATGTTTCTGTTTTACCTGATTTACAGCAGGATCTTGAAATTGCATTTTCAGCATTGCAGATTGCAGTTCTGGTCAACAGAGTATAGTAATACTCTAGTATCAGCCTCTTACTGGCTTGATGAATATTTCAGAATTAAACAAAGATTAAACACTCTAAACAGAGGTAATGGCAGGAGTTAAGGGAAGAAGAAAATTGCAATAACCAGATAGGCAAGGGACAATCAGCTGGTCTGTGGAAGACCCCAGTAAAAACATTTTCAATAATTTTGAAGAAAATACTGAAGCGTTTTGGTCCTGTCTTGATATGGAATGCAAATGGACTTTGTGTTGTATTTTTAGTGGATTTTGTTTTTTTTCGTCTGGCTCCTGGTAGCCTATAGTACAACTTTTACTTTAGCTAGACATTGAACTACAGTGTTAATGGACATACTTAATGGGATACATTACCAGATGTAAGATATCCCTCAGTTTTCATGTTGAATGAACAATGCATTTATGATTAATATTACTGGTACTTTCAGCTCTTTAAAATACACCTCAGTGTTGATGTAGATTGCAGTGACCCTATTATGGAGCTATAGTATGTTGAATAGTAAATCGATTGTCCTGTGACTCACAGGTTGATTCTTAAAAAGAGTGATAATGAGTAATAAGAGATTAAAGGACAAATACATAATTTTGAATTAATTGTATGCTGTGCACTATCCACCTTCCTTTGTATCCTGTAAATTAGAAAGAGTGGAAATAATGTGCAAATACATTTTGTTTAACATACTTATTTTCCTAAACTGCTTTTTTCAAATAATAGAAAAAAAAAATGCCTCAATTTTGGTAAGCAATTTTCACTACCAATAAACCACCAGGCAGCAGACATATGAGAAATGAACAAAATCTAGAATATGCTTAGGTTTGAGGAAAAAAATTTTTTTTTGCATGTATCTCTCTCTGCTCCTTCTGTTATTGGTCTCCCATGAAATTTTAATTCAGGCTGCTCCTATGTCTATTACCCGCTCCACCCCACCTCACCCCTACAGGAGGTAACAAAGAGATAATGTTTTCTGTTTCAGAAAAGTTTAGCTGGTTATGTTTTGTTTTCCCAAGAAACAAACATTCAGAGCAAATATTGACAAATGTATTAGTAGAGGTTTGCCTTAAACTGCACTTGTTCAAAAGAAGTAAGAGCAGCAGTGGCAGCAGGCCTGGATTTCCGAGAAAATAAACAGAGGACAAGGAAGCTGCTTGTATCCCTATTTTCAAATATGCTGAATATACAGCTGCAGCTCCTAGGGCTTTAGAGCCTGGATGTGAGGTTGCAGCTGAAAATCAGGCTGTAAATGAACTCCAGAAACAAAAGGGGAAATAGTGTTCACAAAATCTTGTTTTCCGTTTCAGTAGGCGTTGATATTGTGCCACTAATTTTTTAACATACTGCTTTAATTAACACTCTTTCCTGAGGCCTCCTGTTCAAGTACTTATTTTTGCTACATTTACATAGACAGAAGGTAATGTTTTTCTCAAGCTGAAGTAGAAAAGACTACTGTGCATAAGTAGCAAATGTCTTTCTCAAGTGTCAAAAACAAACCCCCAAGTGCTAGGGATGTGTGAAAGATGTTTCTTTTTAACAGCATAGACTAAGCATATCTCTAGTTTCACAGTGAACCAGGGCACTGTGGAAGAGGATGCACTTCTAGTAGACATGAAGTCAATCAGAAGCCTTCAGTAATTGCAAATGGTATTTATATAATTTTGAGCTTAACACAACAAAGCTTGGGCATAGAGCTGATGAATACAAGTTAAGTGGACATGTTAAATGACTATTATTACTATTTGTTTTCCAGGAAAACACATCTGATCTGAGGCTATGCTAGCATCAGTCAGATTAAAGTGTTTTCAAAATATTTGGTGTTAATAGCATCCTGTCACCCAGAAGGAATTATTTTCAGTTTGATAAAGACCCAGCTAAGACAAGGTTTGAAGATAGTTATAAAAATAAAGTAACTATTTTTTTCCAAGTTATGCTGTTACTTTAAGCATGAAGAAACAAATCCTAAGCACTTGGAGCATCTCTGGTAGAAACCTATTTGGAGTTAGACTATATAGGATAAATAATCTGTCCTTCAACTAATAATAATTTATTATTCAAGGAGATGTTGTAAAAAAGGTGGCTTTTAAAGTATTTTTTTGCTAAGATTTCTCAAACACAGCACTAGGATGGAAGCATTGTTGAGGTACTGTTCAGAGTTCAATAACAAAAATCTTTCAAGTGAACAGATGGATTTTCAGGTTAAGGTGATGTGAATGAAAAGCATGGGCAACTACCACACACCTAGAGAAGTCTGGATTTGATGGTGCCTCGTACTAAAAAGCTACTGCTGAAATCAGACTTCCTTGTGATGAGGCTAGGTTAATTTAGATTTGCATAAAAGTTGTAGAAGAACTGAAAGCACTGATGGGTCTTCATGAGTATACCACAAGTCCAATGAAGTTGGCATTGTGTTTTTGAAATACCATGTGCAAATGTAATGGAATGTTTGTGATCTATCAAGGAGTTACAGGTACACAGTTAGTGCTTTGCAATTATTTGGAAACTTCTAGTTCTCAGTCGCATTGATGGGTCATATGATTCATGTTGCTTCCATAAGGATTGGCAAAGATGCCATTTTTCAGAGGTTTCCCTTTCTGAGTTGTCATTCAAGTTGTATTTCAGTCTCGCAGATCTTTTGAACTTTCTATTTGCAACTTGATGTATATTTCTAATAAAATAACTACTGTCAATGTATCTGTTTTCTGACCAGAATGATTCTCAGCTCCTTTCAGTTCTGTAGAATTGGTGTGGTAATGGCCTCAACCAATTTGTAAGGTAGCTGAGACTTGGAAAAAATTGTGATTGTGAGAGGATTTTTTTTTAACTGCCTAGGTTTTTAGAAAAATCATCTTTATATTACAAACAAGAAGGTTTACTATGAGAGTCTTTAAAGGAACATATATTTGAAGCAATGGTACATTTTCATTAACTTTTCATACTGTAACTGCGTCTGCAAAGCACTGTGACTATGACAGTAGTGATGATGGGAAAACTGCATAGGTTGTGAAATATCCCGACATCCAGAATCCAAGTTGCACTATAGAGTTAAAGTAACACATGTCAAGAGTATTTCTAGAGGGATCTGAGAAAAGTGTAATCTGAGCTTCGAGAAAAGCATGGATTAATTTTAGATAACAGCATTGGTTAAGACCATATAGATATATAAAAGAGTGAATTAATTATAGGGATTTTACTTCTAAATTTTCATTGGGCGGCTTGATTTTTGTGCCAGTCATAAATTAACATATTATAATGTCTGAAGTAATTCAGGTTTCAGGAATGAATATAGATTGCTGCGAAGTTGTTGATTAAATTAGGAAAGTGGAACTTGCTAACTGTGCAGCAAACACGAGAGCTCACCTCCATGCACCATGAAGCCCCTAAAGAAGGAAAAAGGAATGTTCATAGATGTATTGTATGCAAAAACAATGATTAAAAAAAAAATAACAAGAAAGCATGTGCAAAATATCTGGAGTTTTTTGAGGCCTGCACAGAATTAATTCTTGGCATCACCCACCTCAGTGGTGTTGCTGCAGCAAACACTTGAGCGAGTTTGTAAGAGATCCATGAAGTTTCATAAATCTCTCATAGGAAAAAGCTCAGCATATCATGCAGACTTTAGAAGCAGGAGAAAAGTTACAGCACTAGGTCATGTAACGAACCGTGTTTCTATTAAGTTTCTTGTGAGACCACCCATATTTTGATGTAATTCACTGTCCAAGAGCATCCACTTGATAATTAGTGAGTTTTTAAATTTTTAAACCTCATCACATTTCTCCTGGTTAATTTAATTTTGTACCCTTTTTAAAAAAAAAACAAAAAAAACAAAAAACCAAAAACCCAACCAAACAAAAAAAAGAAACCCACAAACAACCAAAAAAAACAAACCAAACAAAAAAAAAACCCACACCAAACGCCCAAACCAGTGATGAAATAGTCTTTCTCAGGCAGATATACCTATTGAAGTTTTAATCTGTTATCATTGAGTAAGGGGAGATTAAACAAGTTTATCAAGAGAGATTAAAGTACTTTATATAGAACAGCGTGTGAATTTGTGTTATCGCATTGGAGCTCAAACTCTTCAAAGTTACTGCACGTTCTTATATTCTTATGTGAAATACAAGACCAAAATAAAACAGTGATATCATAGCTTTCCCAGTAGTGCACAAGACCTTGAAAGCAGTAATCATGCAGGCACACAGGAAGTTCGACTCGTGGAGGTATTGATTTTCCCTTAAGATCATGAATGTTTGATCACACAACTAGAATTCATTTTCCTGTCAAACCTGAATGACATCTGCTATTGGCTGTCATCTGACTGCTTTCCATGCTGTCACAGCATCTCTGAGCTGCCAATCTATTTCCAAACCAGTGAGGTAGAAATGGTTCGGCAGGAAAAAAACCTTCATAAAGCTGGAGGCTCCTGTCACACTGCAAGTAATCCAGGACAGACAGGTCAAGCTTTGAATTAGAGTACAGACTTGGGAAATCTACCCACAGGAAATTAATAATAATTCGTGTAGTAGTAGTAGTAGTACCAAGGGAAGCTCATTAGGAATCTGGGTCGGTTGTCGTAGGAACAGTGTGCATAATGATTTTTAAAACATAGAAAACACTTTAAATCATATCAGAAGCAGACGAGCTTAGTGATGCGAGGGCTACTTATTAGTTGTATTCCTGTTTTCCAGGATATTTTCAAGGAGAAATTAGGAACTATGCTTTCCTCTACCAGAGAAAGGCAGGGTAAGAAGTGAAGGGTTGGAGTAGGGAAGTAGAGAAGATTTCTGTGTGGGAGCTACACATCTCAGTAAAAGTGCCTGTCACTCAGGTGGAACAGAAAAAAAGGCTGACATATGACATGTTTTTGGAGGCACTGGGGCTACTTCAGGACCTAGTTAGCAGAGTACCATGTTTTTCCTTCTTGCTGGCCCACCTGCTAGATTTAGAGATCCATCTGGCTGGTTTTCAAAGGTCTGAATAACACATGCTGCTAAATCCAAAATGAAATGGAAAAATGCTATGAGTGAAAGATGGGTACAATTTAAAAACTTCATCTAATTTGGAAGTCTCCCCAAAATGCCATGGCACTGGATGCTAGAATCATTTAGTCCGCAAGAAAATGGCACTAGTAGCAGTAGTCACAGCTGGTTCTGATACTGTTCGTGCTTAGGCAGGTTTTCAGTTCAAATTAAAAGAATAAGTGAAACAGCATTATAAATGCTTTAAGAAGTTATCTCTAATCAAGCATATTTGTATAAAAATCTGAATAAGCTTTTGAACGTAAATGAGGTTGAAAAATGGGGATGGAGTGGATCAAAGTACTTATGTCTAAGACGGCAGTTGAAAATTTCTGAAGGTTAAGCTGAATGTCTGATGAGAGACAAACTCTGTGTCAGACTGTGTGATAAAACACTCAGTGAGAGAGGCCTTTATGAAAAAACCAAAACAAAACACAGCATTTCACCAAGCAGGTCCTTTGACATATTTCAAAACAGGGGGGACTCTGCTTGAGACTGTAATGTACTATAGAGTGCTACAAGTCAAAATCTGTTGCTGTCTTTAAATTGCCACATTTCCCACAGGTTCTTATCCCAGCCAGCTTCAGAAATACAGAATCGGGGTTTACTTATAAGCCCACTGGGAGAAAAGTTAGCAGAAGATGTAATATGGTAATAAAGCAAGTACTCATAGACAGGATAAATTACATTCTTTCCTGATAAATAATATTCTTTCCTTGCAAAGTATGACAAGGCAAAGAATTGTATGTAAAAGTTGCTTTATTTCGTGTGGTCCTCTTTCCCCTCTGACTTCTGACTCTTTGAATAACAATGAATGCTGCACAGAGCACCAATCTATGGAAGCTGATCAAGTCTGAGGTCTGGGTAGTTACAGGAACAGAAAAGAAAGCCATTGAAAAAAGTGCTAGCATTTCTACACTTCAAAAGTTCAGGCTAAAGGTGATGTGAACTAAAAATGTATATTATTTATAGGACAGATTTGCATGGTGCTTTTATGATTAATTGGAATAGACTGTTGCAGCCTTCCTGGTCTGCTTGTGCTAAACTGAAAACTAGCAGTACTTAAGTAATACCATATTTTTGTTATGTATAAAGCTGTGTCATTTCTAATAATATAATTTTGTAGCATATGAACTATGTTTTCCTAAGGTATAATTTGCAATTCCTCTGTAAACTACAATCCAGGTGAATTATACTGTTGGGTAAAAAGCCAATGCATTTATTAAAATTTTCTTGTAAAGATGTAAAATATCTTAATATGGTTAATGAAAGCTTTCAGTCTCAGGTCTTTTTAGTTTCTATTGATCTTCATATCCAGAAGAACTGTCTTCCACAAACACCATAATACAATATGATAGGTAGATACAGAGAGCTGTGGATTTTAAAATGTACATAAGCATTATCAATACTGTATAGGGCAGGAGTTTACATGACTTGCCTACTATTAAGTGGTTGGCAAGCATCTAATATATGTGTGGGGAAATTCTCAAAAAAACTATTTTTCCCATGCCATAAAACACACCTTTCTTTCCTCACTGACTGTAAAAAGAGCCAAGGTGACATGCTGAGATGTGGTGCCTAGCTGATGTTATTGTTAATGTCCCATTCTTTCTTCCTTTCTTAATTTTTATGTAAGTTGCTGCTTTGTTGCTTTGTAATCTATCCATCAAATGAAAGCAGTGTCTAAGAAAGCATTACGGAGAAATACAATATACTTTTGCCCTGTTGTTATTCCCACTGCTGCTACTGTGCTTCTAACTGAAAGAAGACACTGGATTATGTGGAACAATATATAAACTACCATGGCCATTCATAAACAGGTTGTCTTGCCTACTGAGTTTGTTTTTTCCTATTTTTAATCTTCCTTTTCTTAGCCTGGGCATTCTCTAATCATCTATTTTATAAATATTTTCCAGAGGTGAATTTTCAAATCGTGCAAATTGTTTGGCAGTCATTATTTATTTATATAGACAGCCTTGGTAATAGATACACTTAAAATGAAATCTTTTCAGAGGTATAATTCTGACACAATATCAATAACATTCCTTCATTCTATAGTTTTAGTCTAAATTGCTCTTAATATAAGCCCATTGCTATAATCCCTTTGAGTTTTTAGCTAGTGTCACCATGTGTGCAAAATTTATACGTTTTAATAAAATTTATTAGAAGAAGAGTATCAAGGAGCTTTAAAACCCATCCTGCCTTTATTTTAAGATACCTGTGAAAGTTTCAAGTCCTTCCAGATTACTTCTCTACCTGTGTTAAAGAAATTTGTTATTTCTAATTATTTGTTAAACAATAATACTGTCACGCTTGTGGCAAAGTTTCTTAGAGCCTCCTTTAGTGCCATGTTTACCACATCAGAGTAATCTAAGATATTCTGGGATGTTATTTCTCTCTGTCAGTGTATGTAACCAATATTAGCTACATCTTTGTTAAGATCTTTAAAGGATACAACTCCATTTGCTTTTTTTTTTACTTTTACAGTTCTACTTGGCAGGGCGTTGTTAACTTTATCTTCTGTATTATTCATTTCCTACCTGTTATTGGACTGCTGGATTTTTTACAGCAAAAAGTAACAGAAAAATGTTTTTGAAGTATAGGAAGTGTAACGAAATCTAGAAAAAACAGACACTCGCAGGCATCTGCAGTATCTGAAATTATATGTAGGTACACGAACTGAGAATTTTGAATAACCAGCTTTACCCAGACCTGTAACTTGTTGCTGAAATGAATGTTTTCCTGAAGGATATTTCAGATGCCAGCTAGACTAGGTTGGGTCAAGGAGAGGAGAAAAACATATAGGTTATAGAGGGCTAGGGCTAATTCACTGCTTTTCATGATCCAAGCCTCCTACTCATTCCACATTGCAGTTAAATTTCCTAATCAGATGTAAACTTTCCACTCCTGATTTGTTTACAAGGGAACTTGGTAGCTTTCCCAAATCTGTGTTTTGATTTGTGATCAGTGTACTTGTTTTTTACCATGACAACCCTTAGTAGGTTTTAGTGTCTGGTAAAATGGTGCTGTTAATGCCCTTTCTCTGACATTCTCTAAAATAATTTCCTTGTCCTCTGCTACTTGCATACATGATCTGAATCATTTTGGTGTGAATCATGACTGGCCTTTTGATTTCCTCTAAAGTTCTTCAGCTTAGCTCTCACCATTCATCTTCTGAAAAACACTCCAGCCTGCCAGGAAACACAACACAAACACTGAACAGGAGAGCTGAAAAGCAGCTCTGCAGAGGAATGCTCTGGTAAAATGCTGGTTCAGGGCAAAGTACCTGTCCCCAGAAGTCTGTCTGTCTGCAGTTTTCACAATAAAAATCTCTTGCGAGAGGTAACTACCTCTTAAGAGAACAGCAACACTGTTGGGAAAAAATGACTAGTCCTTTAGGCACATTTTGTATACCTATCACCTCACCTGCATTCTTTTTGACGTGCCATTGATCTCAGAAATCTCCTAAAGGATATTCATTTACGGTAGGTGGATATACCATACTCAGAGGACCATGCATTATGGCTACTAAACTGTCACTTTCCTCCATCTTGTTTTGGGCCACAAGCATCTGGCAAACTGAAGACAAGAGCAGTAGTGGAGCTTAGTGCTGGCGGTTCTGCTAGGGATGCAATATTGCTAGTCTGTTCTGAAGGCTGGTGATAAGTACCTAAGTCTTTATAAAAACCCCACATATTAAATGATACATACCAGCTTGCAGTAAACCTAAGTTTGCAGCCTAAGTTATCCCACTAATAAACAAGGGTGTTGTGGTTTAACCCTAGCCAGCAACTAAGCACCACACAGCTGCTTGCTTACTTCCTCCCACCCCGGCGGAATGGGGGAGAGAATCAGAAGAGTAAAAGTGAGGAAACTCTTAGGTTGAGATAAGAACAGTTTAACAACTGAAATAAAATAAATAGTAGTAGTGTAGTAGTAGTAGTAGTAGTAATAATAACAATAACCATATGAATCCGTTGATGCACGATACAACCGCTCACCACCCACTGACTGATGTCCAGCCTGTCCCCAAGCAGCTGCCCCCTGGCAGCTCCCCACAGCTTATACGCTGAGCATGACGTCACATGGTATGGGATAACCCTCTGGCCAGTTGGGGTCAGCCATCCCGGCTGTGTCCCCTCCCAGCTTCTTGTGCACCCGGCAAAGTGTGGGAAGCTGGAAAAGTCCTTGACTAGTGTAAGCACTGCTTGGAAGCACTACACAGAAGGAAGTGTGCAGTCGTTGCGTTAATGATTTTTAAGTTGCTCTTAGAAGCAGGCCAACCTTCTGATTTATCTATGAGTACATTGAATGTCCTAGGAAAAATGTGTTCTGCTCCATCTTCTTATCTCAATACTGCTATCCTCAGTTCATTGTAGCTATTACATGCAGATACCAAGTGAGTGTACTTGTGAAATTCAATGCTCAGTCACTCACATTTTTCTCACTGTGTAGTTTTCTGGCATTTGCATGAAAAGTCAAGACTCGAAAAAGGTGAGTGGAAGAATATGTCAGTTTTAGTTTTTACTAAAAAAAACATAAATGGTGCTGAAAGCTGAGAATGGCTTAAAATTATATCATTTCTAATGAAAGATGGAAATTTTATGTGTAATTCAAAATATTTCCTGTAACTTTGTTGTTGACTGATGCTATGTTACAATACAGCAATACTAAATTCTGGTAGAAAGTAATTATATTTTATGGAGTATAAGAACAGCCGTAGCTTAGATACCTCTAAATTATATGACTGGAGTTATTTTAATGAAACTGCATATTCTAGCCTTCATTGCCAACTATCTCTTGGTCTCCAAAGAAGCAGCTAATAAAATGTGAACTGTATAAAGCATAGGGAAATGCCAATATTTTTACTTAGGATCAGATTCACCTGTTACTCTTCCTATGGCTTCAGTATATGGTGTTCATAGTGGGCTTAGCTATACATGATAGATTTTCCACTAGATTTCTTTTCCTCCATCACTATGCTTTTCTGCTAGACTTTTAGTTTGCCCTGGAGAAGAATTCATGCACAGCTGCTTGCTGATAAAGTTTTCTCCATTAGAAGCTATTTTCCTGGTACTAATCCTTCCTTGCATTCCCCAAGCCTCCACACCTACTGTTAAATCATTAAAGAACCGAACAAAGAGGTATACAAAAAGTCATTGCCAAACAGTCGAGGCAGCTACAAATAACCTTCAATATAACCTGTAAAGCCATGAATGTTAATCCCTAAACCAATGACAGTCTAGCCTTGCTAACTCTCTCTAAAGGGATGCAGCACAGAATGTGCACCGGAAACCTAACATCATTCCCCTCCTCAAAGTGTGCTTGCTCTTGAGTCCTTGCATTCTTAGGTGCACACCTTTACTTCCACAGCACAAGTTGTTAAGCCAAAATGGGTAGGTAGAATGGGAATGCATGAACAAATGAAGAAAATCTGAACTGGCACATTCTGCGGAAAACTCTTTGGCATAAGACAGATGGGGTAAAATGTCTCCCAATGTGCAGGATGACAATAAGGGTATATCGTTGGTGACTTACTCCTTTGGTTTTTAACTTTCAGTGCTCTGGAAGGGACAGGGTTGCAGTGTTTTCATGTTTGCTTATTACTTTAGCTGCCTGTCAAAACTTTTTGAAAGAGCTCTTGCAAGAAATGGGAGAAATGGAAGCTTTTTATCTTAGGCAGTTATAGTATGACTTCATGAGACAAAGCTGTTAATGTAGCCTTGGACACTCTACTTGCTATATTTAAAAGGCTTGTTTCAGATGATGGAGATCTTAAAAAAATCATAGGAATTATGTTGCCTGGAAAGTTAGAGGAAATGTAAACACAGTCACTGTTTATTGTACAGTCATGTATGTGGGAAAAAGGTGGTTTATTGTATAGACCAAGATGCCGTGTAATAAAAATGCTCTTGGGGATTTGCTGCTGCTTTAAGCAATATCAGTGAAACATGGGCTGCAAATGCATCATTTATCATTGTTGTTTCTAAACAAACAGACAGGATGAGACAATACTGTACTTGAGACATGGCTTAAATTTTGCTACCTCAGTATGTTTTTGGAGTAATAATGAATGCAGCTGAAGTAACAGATGCAGTGTTGGCAGAACAGGATGGACATTTTGTGAGAGAATTCTTGCAAGAGTGTTTTAACTGCCTACTGAAAGATCTCTTATAAAAGGAGGGGAAAACCCATCAGCATAAACAGCTTATGTTATGATATTATGTAGATGTAGCATAATTTGTTAATATTTTTCATAGCTCTCTCAGTGGTTTTATTTGGAAAACTAATTCATCATGGTCATGGTCTTGGGCCCCACACCAACACAGCCTTCAGTGACTTGACGTGTGCAGGTGCTCACAGTGCACAGCCTAATGGAACTATTCATATGCCTTGCACTACTTGTGCACAACTATTTGCAGAATGAGGGCTTTAATCTGCCTCTCGGCATACTTTGAAATCACAGTGGTCTGAATGCCTATTTAATGAATGCTTCCGCTTCCCTTTAAAAGCTGAAGAGAAATGTCCGTCTGTTCCTCACAGAGGAAATTTGAGGGTTGGTTTGTTTATTGTTTGTTAGCTTTAACAATAAGTGAAGATATTTTTTTATTATTCTAAGTATTATTATAGTTTTATTTTTACAGTCCTCTTGTGCCCTTTTCAGTGTTCATTCACCAATCATTCATCCAGTGATTAAAAAAGGATCCGAAGTCAATATTCATGGACATTTCTGCATATCATTTCCATATGACGTGCTAAGCTAATGTAATCCTCCAGTAATATTCAAGAAAATGTAAAATAAGCATTTAATTAAACAGATCAATACTTCCTCTTGGTTAAAACCATAGACTTAAGCCTAAATCCTTCTCATGGAGTGAGATTCTGCATGGAGTGACAGGCTGGTTTGATTGTAGCAGAAACTCAGTATTCCTGAACCACAGGAAAGTCTGAGATAGTCATTTATTACTCAGATGGTTGCTTTGGTTTTCTTTGAAAAAGAAATAGTAAAACTTTGAATCTTCTAGAAATTTTTATCATGTGTTTTAATTTTTCGTGTTAATGATTGTTATCTTTTTCTTTTAATTGTTCTGATTGTTATTTTTTGTTTTACAATACACAGCGAAAGTAGCACATTTTGTGACAAGTATTACATTCTGACTTTATATTAGGCATATTAAAACTCAGAAATACTGCTTTATTCATGACCTTAGTACTCATGTATCATATATTAAAAAATGAAAACTAATTAATGACAGCATTTAGCGTGAAACAATACCTTATAATTTTGCTGATGTTGAATTCTAAGCAACGTTTCCACTTTTTAAAATTTTTGCAGAAAAAACATGAGTTAAATAATGCAATACAGAGAAAACAGCTTAATAGGGGACAAAGTTCTGTGGTTGATTTTTGGTTTAAATGATGTGATTGGCTTGTAATGCATGCTACAAAAAGGGGAAAGGTTTTCTAATCTGTATAATGATAGGCTGGGGTTTGTATAAATGTTATACTTCAGAAAAGTAGTAGTTACTTGGCATGTAGGGTGCCCTTTCTGCCATTTTTCGTCTGTTTAGAAACAATTTAGGTTGCTAATATAGCATATGCTTTAGCAGTTTTATTTTATGGCTTCTTGGTGGATTTTTTTAAATGAAGCTAAGCTGTGTAACACCACTACCTGATGCTGTCTCATATGCACATTGTTAAAATGTCTACTTTACCACAGAATAATACTGGTGTTTGTGCACCCTCTTTCCAACATGGGCTCTCAAAGCATACTGTAAATATTGATTAATTCACCTTTTTGTACAGAAGGGCATCACATTATAAAGGTCAATACTGGAATGGATCGAAGAGCCACAGAGATGATAAAGCCTTTGAGTGTCACACAGCTGATTCCGGAAGTTGTCTTTACTACTGCTGCTAAATTCAGGATATTCTGCTTTTGAATGCTGCAAGCGTGCTATGAAATGCCTTGCAAAAATGAGTGGCTTTTGAAGCGTAATGATTAGAAATGAACAACTGTTCTCTTAATTTATCTTCATCTTCCTTTCTTCAATAAAGAAGGGAAAGAAATGTAGGAGGTGGGGGGAGCTAGCAGGACTTTAGTTGCATGCCTCTTTGAGGAGAAATTTAAGAAAATGAGTGTCATGAGGCTTGCAGTACAGAGTCATAGACATCGGCAAGCTGTGACCTCCCTGAGCCTGTCCCCTGCCCCATAAACCTGCTTGTGTTTCAATACCCCCTTCCAGCTTGTTGCTTTTTTCTGCCTTCTTATGCCTCTTGTCCACTGCTTTAGCTTCTACCACCTTCTAAAGCTGCAAATGAACTCCATGCACTTCATTCTTGAAAAAAAAAATAGTGATAAAGAATTTAAGAATTTGCATGGTCTATTTTCTTTGTTTTCTATCTCTTGTCTTTCTCTTAAACACATGACTCTGCAGTTGTATCTGAAAGAACTGATGGTGGGGCAATATGAAAGAGAGAGAATGTGAGGAATAATATTGGGAAAATTGGGTAAATCTCTTTTGATTGTGGCTGGCCGTAAGATGCTGGTCAACAGGAATTTGAGAAGCAGGTCCAGAGGGAAGGAATTCTTTTCAAGTTCAAAGAATGACAATAGTAGAGAAGGTCCCCTATGGGATTTGTGCCATGATTGGATATTTGGTGAAGATTTCCCCTCGAGGAAATTAAAGAGATTTTATGAGAAAAGAAAAAAATTCATTTGCAGAGGTTCCTTGGTGTTTATTTGTATTATGTCAGTAATCCAAATTATATTAAGATAAAAAGAAGCCAAATTGTCCCAATGAAGTAATGAAAAACATGAGAAACATGAGAAACATGTTTTGGAGAACAATGTGATTTTTCTAAAAATATCACCAAAATATTTTAATATTTCCAGAAGTCTCTGTATTCTCTGTGTTTTTTTTTTTCATCTTTTCAATCTGTTCTAGAAAAAACATTTAATTTTATAATTTGTTTTCTAAATATTTTGGGTGAGTCTTTCTGTAGTATTAATCATACAAAACAGGACTCCCTGACTTATTTGTTTTCGGGTGCTCTTGCCCAGTAACACCCTCCTGAAACATTTAGCATCAGTGAGGCATTCATCCTTACCAGCACTTCCTTTAAATAAATCTCATGATGGTGTACTTGTAGCTATTTGTTTTGTCATGTAGGACACTAAATTTAGCTTTGTGCATAATCCAATTTAACAATACCTATAATGTGCCTAATGTAGTTGCAGATTGAAATAGATACCTTCCCATGACTTCGTTCAGTTCTTGGTCAGAGATATATTTCTCTGGAACAAATTCAAAAACACGGGCAATTCAAAGTCATTAATCTTATATGCATTATTGCTGAAGATGAAATATATGCAGAAGGAATAGATATTGTTGCTATTAGAAATGCTATGGAAATTATTTTGGTTCAATTTTCCATGTGCTAGAGATGCTGTAGTCCTGATGGTCTAAGAAATGAAGCTCTGCAGGAAAAAAAGCAATGGATTTTATTAGATGACTTTTTTGTTCTTTGGAGGAACAAAATTCCTGAAAGGATTCTAAGTTTTAAGACTTATAATCTAATTAATTTTTTAGACTTATTTTAGACTAATTCATTTCAGTGAAAAAGATAGCACCTTTCCCTATATCCTTTCTTAGTTTTTCACTAGGCTGTGGTTTTTTTCATTTGTCAATCTGTTTTGATCTATGGCTAATACACACCCAGTTCGTTTAGAGATAATTATGATAACATTCAGAATTCATGCATACAAGCATGAACAGCTGATTTTTTTAGCAAAAGACAAAATGGCAATGTTCTGAGGGGAGGTTGGAGAGGAGTAGTACAGATTGTTGATCTGCATTGATTGTCAATCAATGAAACAATACTTCATATTGAATGTCAACTCTAAAAATTAACGTTAAAACACCTACTTATACATGTCTCATCTCAACAAAAAAAAAGTGAGCAGAAGTTTGGCCACAGGAATCAAAGTAGGAAAATATTTGTTTGATCTACAGTCATTCTGGTTAAAAGTCTCTGTCTGAAGGGTGATTTCAATGTGTTACTAAGGAGGTGGCTGAGGAGTTTCACAATTTGAAACCTAGTTTAGTACTGAAATATTTTCAATAGGTTCATGGGTGTAGCCTTTACTTGTACAGAAACATTTGTGATGCAGAAGGTAGTGACTTAATATTTGAGATATGTTTGATCAGTTTGATGCTTGTCATTTGAAGAACAATACTCAGTTGCTACTTCTCAGCTAGGCAATCAGCTTGTCTGATACAGCATTAGTCACGGGAATTCACTGAGAGTGGATAACACCATTGTTGCATTGACAGTAATTGTCCTTAATTTCAGCATTCAGAGAGAAAAACCCACTACATTAAAACTGTTAGTAGCTGTGGATAATAATAGATACATATCTAATTATGCAGTTAAAACTGAAAACATCTGATAAACTATATTTAGCATTACAAGCATACTATAATCTCCAAAATAACGGTAAAAGACAATGTTTAGATCCCCAAATTCTTATCCTCTTCTGTTTATAAATAAAAGTTGTCAGAACAATAATTTCAATCAATATCAAATTCTAATACAATTGAGGAATGCTAGAAAGTATATGGGTTGTACTCTGAAAAATAATATGCAAAGCTGCTTATCTCCTGCCTCAGAATTTGAAGTGTTTTCCTCTGCAGGGATCCCAGCTTGCTCTCTCCAGATCAGGAGGGCTTTCTTGTAGATACCTGCACTACCAGTAGTGTGGAGAACCAAACTAAGAAAATTTCACTGAGATTATGGTATTTTTACAGGAACACAAACAATGTCAAAATGTATTTTTAGCTCTTCAAAATATCACTGATAATCTTCATTAGGGAATAATAACAGAAGCCTATGTTTATCCTAGGTAAATCTTGCATAATCCCCAAAGTATTGTGCATGTTGCAAACCATGGAAATGGCATTGAACATCTCCTGATGTCTGTTTCCAATCTATCTCCACAGAAAGAGGAGTAGGACAACTTGAGGCACTTCAGTTAGGAAGTGAGCAAAACAGGGAGGCAAAAAGGGGCTTAGAGAAGGGAAGAAAATCAGGTGGTATGGATAAGGATTCATTATGGATGAACATTCTAAATAATTTCAGCTGTGAACAGATTTCAGTGCCATCTGAGACTGATAAATAAAAAACAGGAAGTACATTTACTTCTAGCTCCAGCAGATGAGGATCCCGGTTAGCTTAATCAGTATTTAGACCTAAGAGACTATTAGACAGGCATATAAAGAAGGATATTGCTACAGTGCATTCTTCACTGCCTACCACCAGTATAACATGGCCGGTTTGGGCTGAGAGGAAGCCCTGTACCTGAGATTGTTGTACAGTACAACTTTTCATTTGCAATTTTACTATAATGCTGCGGAGCCTACTTATGTTACTTCCTCTGTTATTAATTTTCTTACCTTTATATTACCAGACTGTTTAATGTTTTTTGTTTAACTGATGGTGGTGGGGAAGTGTTAGGCCTTGAGTTTTATTTTTAGTGAGGGAAGTAGGGAGTGGGGCCTTCTTTACAGCCATCTTCACATACAAAGATATTCCGCTGTAATTTGGGCATTAAGTCCTATAACTTCACAAAAGTAAAATAGAGCAAAAATAAGTGCACAGAGAGAATAGAAAATGTAACAACAGAGAACTCTGTTCTCTGGTTATCAGAAAGCTGTGTGTACCTTTTACTTACTACTTTCTCATACTTTAGATAGTTATAAGTAGTACCTAAATTTTTCACTGAGCAGAGCTTGGAAACCACAGAGAGACAGAATATAAATATTTTCAGAACAGACAGTAAAATGTTATTCCTAGCTGAAATAAAACAGAGATGTTCACAGTTGCAGAAATAAACTTATTTTGTGCTATTGGATCAATGGTCATTTTTTACTTTTTTCCTGTTGCAAATTCAGATTCAGCTTATGACAGCAATATGAAAGAGAAGAAGATATCTTTAAAAACCTAATTATCAGTACAGCACCTACTGTAGAAATTACAAGATCATCACATTATTGAATGTATAATGTTCAAGTATAAGCAGCTTATTGCAAAAGTTATGTTCACAACATGTAATGGAAAAACATGAACAGCTAGAGATACTCAGCGTTAAAAACTGAAGCATGGTTTTCTCTAGGATGCTGTTACCATTCTCGCAGGCTGCTTTGTCTTCTAGAAATCAGTCTGGTTTTTCAACTCACTCTGCAGCACTATTCCCTAACCACCAGGGAATGCACATGATGCTTGAGATGAACTGGAGCTGCCTTGCTGAGGCTGGCAGAGAGCTGTGGCGTTGGAAGTTGGCAAAATGCTGCAAGGTGCCCTGAGGAAAAGCACTCATCCACAGCCTTTCTTTGTAAACAGACTCCTGCCATACTTCTATCCCACCACTCACTCGCAAAGAGTGTCCTGTGTATAGGAATTACAGTGGGGTTTACATTTGTGTTGTGCTCATGCATGGCACGTGCACCTAAAAAATTATGGTAGCCCTAATGTCATCCCACCCCACTGTATTGTTAAAATCTGGAACAGTGACTTGTACTTTTCTTTAGTGATAAGCACACAGTCTCAGCAAAACTCTGAGTGTCATGCCAGGATAGCTGATAAAATCATCCAGTGACTGCCTTCTGTTCATTTGTGTCAACTTGTAAATCTTCCATTGCACAAAGAGATCTCATTATCCTTTATGTAGACTCCAGCAGCAGAACGTGTGGGCCGTGCAATGTTCCCTGACTTCAGAATTTAGTATTTGGGTTCTAGTTTGAGTCAGTATCAGTAAGATGTCACTAATCAAAGTAAAAAGTTAAGCTTCTCCAAGGCTGTAGAGAAAAATCATGACTTCTGGTTCAGGCTTATCTCTCTTATTCACTCCATTCATGTCTAAAAGAAGTTCTTACTCCTTTCAGGAATATTTCTTCCCACGTTATCCAGAAACAAAAGTGGCAGTAAGCTGCATTCCACTGATTTTGCTTTAAACAATAAACCTAATGAGCTCCTATCCTTCTGCGGGCACACATGCCAGAAGTCATTACAGTGGGACTCTGGGATAATTCTTACTACCAGACTAGTAAATTACATAGCCACTCCCTACTTTTTCAAGATGCAGAAGCAGATTTACCATGGCGTGTTTCTCTTGGAGAAGGAGCAGAGCGCCTTCTTCTGTAGGTAGGATTTCGTGATAAATAGTCTGTACAACTGCAGTCCAGAATGGCCAAGTGACATTTCCCCCAGCCCTACCTTGGAGTTGGTCATCCAGGTTTTGGGACAGTCCAGAATCCTGTGTGAGTCCTTTGGCTTCATAAATTAGCATCTGCTCTGAATGGCACCAACAGAAGTCTGCTTTTGTGTCAGCTTCTTCATGTCACTGAGGAACTAACCAATGATTAGTATTTGTCTTGAGGATTTTTTTTTTCTTAGGATAATGAAATAATCCTTTATAAAATAGTATTTTGGCACAAAACCTATCTTCTATCCTTACTTTTAGTCATTCATGTATTCTGTCGAACTCATGAGCGGTTTTTTGTAATCAGGGAAATAACATTCACGTTTCACAGGGCTCCACATCTGAAGGACCTTAAGTAAATGCCTGGCTATATCCTGAAATACGAATGTTATTGTTTATGGATATTTGCAATGAGCTTTTACTTATCTTCTGGTTTTCAGAGTAACTCAGGTGTTTCAAGAGCCGGAAGGGTGACACTGCTTAAGTCAGCCTTTTAGCCATGGCAGTCTATCTCCAAAGGAAAGTAAGTTAAACGTATCCATTATCAAATGGTTTGAGATAGATTCTTCTCAGAAAATTTAAAGGAAATGTAGGCGGTCTAGACCTGACAAAAGAAATGTCCTTCAAACAAAATGCTAGCTGAACTAGAAGCATACTAGAAATAGAGAGAAATATGAAGGCAGTTCAAAGGAGATTGTTGATTTCTTCACACCTTTCTAGAAAAAATTGTATTTCTGTATAGCTGCAGATAATCTATATGGACAAAATCTATATAGATGTCTATCAAAGACATCTGTTAAACAAATGAAGTGAACTATTCTTGCAGAATAAAACTGTTTAAAGCTACCTTCTAAAGTACTCTTAACTTCCCTTATCAGTGCCAAAATTAAGGTCATAAAATCAATCAATGCAGTGTTTTTCCCGTCTAATTTTGTGCTTGTGTGACATTTCTCTGGCAGTGTTATTAGATATTCTGCAGGCTGCCTAAGCCCCAGAGATCAGGAAGGAAACACAACAGAAGTACTCTGAGATACCAGTTTCACGTTAGTGTTCCTAAATAATTTTATTCTCTTCTATTTAGGCACAAAGAAAAGCAAACCACCACCAAAAAACCCAACCCCCCAAAAAAAACCCCACAAACCGAAGGAGACCCCAAACAGAATTCTATTATATTGTGATGCAAATTCATTTTTTGTGTACTAAGCACAAATGAAAACAGAAAAAGGCTGAATGTACCAGCATTTCTTTGTTCTTCATTTGTGTGCAATGTGCCAGAAGTAGGCTAGGCTTTTAACAAAGAATAAGAAAACATTCCTATTGTATCTTTCAGATGGCCACCACAAAGAAAATGATGGAGTGGTGAGGCTTACATACAACTTGCTGTTTTCCCTTTTTAAAAATTTCTTTTGATCCACTTGTTATGACAACTCTTTCTTGAGAGCAAGGATACAAATGCACAAAAGAGAGAGAAAATGGCTTGCTAATTACACATTTGGAGCTGAAATATGAAACAATACAGGATGGATTCAAAATAGTGTAGCTTCTAAGTGGTAGATTGCCAGTGATCCAATTTTCTCAAATACAGTTTCTCTTGTACATGTTTTCTTTGCACAATGTCAGACACCTTTCAGATGTCAGTCTATTACCTGCTTAGTTTCCTTCTTACCTGTGCTGCATTTATTTTAGTCACTTTACTGGGCATTGTTTTGTAGAACAAGAATATTTTTCTAGAAAAAAGCAATTGAATAGATGAATCCAATGAAGCTTTTCTTATTCTCGCATATCCAAATGCTAATTAATACTTTATAAGACATATCCACTGAATGCTGACATTTCTGGTGGGTTGGAAAATCCTGCCACTCATTTTGTGATTTTGGGAGGGGAGGGTTCTAACGGGGAAAATCTTATTTAGCAAGCTTACACACTCAATGTGCAACTGCAACTTAAAGAGTCAAAAGGAACAAGATGCCTGTGGACTTCTTATGGACATGTTAAATGTCAGAGAATCTGTACATCAGTTTTTCACTCTGAAAAACCCAGCCTGGACAATTAGTACCATGCTCACTTTTCAAAGAACTGTTAGTGCACCTTCTACCATCTTTCATTAATTTTATTTGCATGCCCATTTACAAGTTTTGCTAGAGACAAAATTCAGTCTTTTATGTAAGTATACAGAATGTTGAAAATACTATCAATTGGATACTGTAATGTTTAGAACAGTTAAGTTCTGCAGTCTTTGCACTTGTCCATAATACAAACTAGCATGAGTCAATGAAATATGATTGGCATGAATGCATGCATCTAAAAATTAAACTTCCTAGGGGTATTTCCAGTTTGTTTTAATGGATATAAAGAATATATATATATATCCATAGGCCATATAACTCAAACTACACAAATATATAGAGCAAACTCTCTCAGAACCTTTCTAGTTGTTGCTTCTGTGGAACTTGTAAAGCACATGCACGATAAATTTCTTCCTTCCATTGTGAAGGCTTACAGGGCTGTATTTGTACGAGAAAAGCTAGATTTGCGCTAGTGCAACTCCAGTGTTGCTGTAATAACTTCCAATCTAATGGAAACAATTAATAAGGAGTGCCTGGATGACACTTTTAGTCATACGATCTAGTTTTAGGAGGTCCTGCAAGGAGCAGGGACTTGGACTCGATGATCATTATGGGTCCCTTCCAACTTGAGATATTCTATGGTTCTATAGCTATGAATATACCAATGTGAGGTACAGATTATGTGGGAGAAGGGAACAATTTTCTTCATTCAGGCATGTTTGTTAGTTCTCACAACTAACTTCAGTGTCTCTGTTTCTCTTCCCTGTGACAACGCTGAAATAGGAGGAAGGAGCTGGGGAGAAGCTGACAGTGCAGAAGTCTGGGATTGTCCTATGACATCCCATTCACTCAGTTCTGTGTGATATACTTATTGTTGTGCAGCTATGCAGTTTGTGCACACACATACACATGTGTTCGTAAATACCTTTAACATCAGATGAAATACCATGAAATCTTAACAAGGTTTGCCTTGCTAAAGTAGCAGTGCTTCCATCTTACTGCAGATAAGGTAATTATTAGTCACAAGACTTAAAAAGCTTTCACGTCCTGTAGCACAGGCTGACAAGGTATCTTCAGCTGCCTTACCCATCTGGCAGTGTTGATGCAACTGCAGTGTGTTTGGATGGCCAATGATTCAGACACTGAGGAAGGAAAAACATTAAATAAAGCAGTTACAGACCTCTACCTACAGATAGCAGAGGAACAGACTCAGAGACCCAAAAGGTCCCTTCTGGTTTGGTGCAATGTGTTGCTATTGTCAAGGCAAAGATCCCTTTCTGTAGCACATCCTGCTAGCAGCTCTCTTTGTGAAGTGGGAAGGAAATACAAAGGTTTCTGCAAATGGTAGTGTTGTGGTTTAGCCCCAGTCAGCAACTAAATACCACACAGCCACTTGCTTACTCCTCCCACCCCAGTGAGATGGGAGAGAGAATCGGAAAGGCCAAAGTAAGAAAACTTGTGGGTTGAGATAAGAACAGTTTAATAATTAAAATAAAACAGTAATAACAATAATAATAATTATAATAGTAATATAATGAAAAACAAAAACAAAACAGGAGAGAGAGAGAGAGATGAAACTTGGGAAGAAGGAAAAACAAGTGATGTAACCGCTTTCCACCTGCCAACCAATGCCACCAGTCCCTAAGCCATGATCGCTGCCCCCCCCAGCCAGCTCCCCCCACTTAATATACTGGACATGACATCACATGATATGGAATATCCTTTTGGCCAGTTTGGATCCGCTCCCCCTTCCTTCCTGGCTTCTTGTGCACCTGGCACAGCAAGTGAAGCTAGAAAAGTCCTTGACTAGGACAAGCACTACCCAGCAACAGCCAAAACATCAGTGTGTTATCAACACTGTTTTCATACTAAGTCTGAAGCACAGCACTGTGCCAGCTGCAGTGAAGAAAAATATCCCAGCTAAAACCATGACAGGTAAGTATGGTAATATGGCACGGAGAACGAAGAATTCTCTTAAGCAGTGAAGTATAAAGCTATTTTAGGTTTTATGTGTCATAGTCTTAAAGTCCACCCAGGTAGCAGCAGGAGACTCCTGGAGATCACAATATAAAGGTGGTATATATTGCCTCTCAGAGACATACTGCCAGCAAGAAGTATTCCTGTATTCTGCACTGTTTTAAGCTCCTCCGTAGGTGCAGTCTGGATTGCCTCCTCTGATCTGAAGAGGCTTTTAAAAGCCACAATTTTACCATCAAATTAGGTGTGAATAGTCACACATTAGTATGCTTCTTTCAGACTCATATAAAAATTATTTTAGTTCTAATTTATATTCTGTTAATAATGACAGATTTTACAGTACGTTTATTTTTAATAAGTTAGTGTTATGATAATTGCCTAGGTATTTGACAAAGGAGAGTGAGGCCTTACACATAGAAATGGTGGTGTCATGCAACATGATGTCTGTAAATTGTAACTCCCAAAAGAAATGGGGTATAGTGCACAAACATTAGAAACTTGGTTATTACCATGTTGACTTATCAAATTAAAACAGATTTCACAAGCTGCTGAAGGGCACCTGAGCAAACTGAAAATGAGCTTTCCTTCCAAACTGCAAATATAAAGCGATATATAATTACAGATGCTCTGGTCTGTGTTGCTCCTCCTAAGTCTTTTCTAATGCCTATTGAAATCAAAGGCAGTAGTCCCCCAGCTTCAGTAAGCTGTAGGTTTGGCATTTTTTATCTTCTTTTTGGTGGTATTCTGAAACCATGTAATCATCTGTGGGATGTAGGGTAAACTGCTGTAAATTCTTCTTAATTGAATTTAAAAAAGAAACTCGTTTCTTCTGCTGAACTTCCTTTTCACTAGATGTCTCATAATTAGTAATAAATTATTTCTGCTTTTGCAGTGTTTTATTCAGTTCTATTTTTAGTTGAAATTAACCTTTTCAAATGTTTGTGATGCTGGAAGTTCATATACATCTGCTGAACGATATTTAATATAAAGACATATCTGTGTAAGTAATTTTCATTTTCTTTACTTTTTTTTTCCCCCACAAAATTCAGGCTTTCCTATGTTATTCATTCAAAGTTATTAAACATCACAGTAAGGTTTTTTAGGTATCTCCGCAATAACTGACCCCTTGGCCAAATCACTGGAATTGCAGGACTCTTCTGGAGGGTGCTGCTGTGTATCATTCTGTATGAATGGCTAAATGAGTTTGGTAGGAGACCAAACAATGTTCATGGAACAGAAGTCACCTTCAGGGTTGCTAAGGACTTACAAACCACCTCAAATCAAGGAAGCTGTTAATGTATGGGTGCTAGGACACCATCATCCCCTACCATTGTATGTGTGCATTTGCCTTATTCTTACACTCTTCCATCAACACTGCCTTTAGCAAATGTTGGAGACAGGATACTTTGGTCTCCCTGTCTTTCTGTTCTGATCTTTTTCATATCTGTATGCACATTGATGTGGTCTCCATGCAATCTGTAACGCTAATCTGTGGTTTCATAGAAAAATCCCACTTTTCAGTTGTCATCCTTTAAAGTTGACACGCTCTGTATCACAGTAATCTGAGAGAGTTGTAGAGTTTGTAGAGCACACGTTCACACAGTGGTGTTATTTAAAGATGTCCACTCAAGATATGGAGTAGGAAGAGAGTACATAATCAAGCTGATTGTTTAGCACAGTCACATTTTGATACTTTAAATACTTCTATCAAGGAACATATTGTAATATTAATTAATTGGACAATTTGCCTTTGATATGTAGCACCAGGCTGAAGTTATGGGAAAAAGAAGTTATGTCAGAAAAACTGAGAAAATAAAAGAAAAAAATTATGCCTAAGAGTGACATTTCTCTGAATTATACCTGGTTGTCTGAAAGTTATAACACAAGGCTGTGCTGGCGTACAGTTTGTACTGAGTACAAATGGAAAGAATGTGAGTAAATATTTTTACAGATATCATAAAATTTTCATAAAAGCTAGGAAGAGTTAGTCCAGTACATTCACGTGCTGTAGTTCATTTTTCTTAGTGCTCTGATAATCAGACACCATTTACTTTCCTACGATAGCAATCTCATGTGTTGGGCATTCTTCTTTCAAATCCATTGTGTTGTGTTCTTCACAAATACCCTTGTGATAAGAAGAGAATAAAAGGGAGAAAACCAACCAGCAAGTGCAAAAAGTGCAAAAAAACCCAAGTGCAAAAAGTAGAAGAATGCTGATAAAGTTTCTCAGTAAATTTAAACCCTTGGTTTAAATTTATTTCCATGACAAGAAGAAATGGTACAAGAAGAAAGGGTACAACCCTAATTTCTCCCAAAATTGTACAACCTTTTTTCTGTCTGATAGATTTAAATCTCACTTGGCTATCAAAGTGATGATCAGAATTTCTTCTCAAACTAAGATAAGTTTTTCTCAAACCTGGCTGTTGAACAACACTTTAACGTCTGTTGATATAATCCTTTCTTAGTGAGAAATTTCATTTACGTTTATTTTAATAAGTTGCTAATCACAAGAAGGCACTTAAAGGAAAAGTTAGAGTACATAAATGATGCAACAAATATGAATATATATAGGAAAAACCTACTTTTAAGAATTATCCATCTTCCTAAGGTTGCCTGACTGTGGTAGCCGCCACACTCATGGCAGAAGTTTCCTAAGCTTGCTCTTATGCAACTTGCGAATAAGGTTTAATGCCACTGGCCGCTGCCGCTCTTAGAGCTTTACTGTAACACTGACATTTGAGATGTGTTTACTACTACGCAGTGTTGTTTGGTCTGCTGGTATGGGTGCCACAGTTTCCCATTGTTTGTGGTCTGTAATGTAATTGTAACCTACAGTTCCATCAAATAGTGGGGGAGAAGGACTTGGAAAATATTTAATTCCTTACGTAGGCAAAGAGTTTTCAAGCTTTCTTCATTTTTGTTCTTCTAAATCAGCATACTGCTTGGTGGTTTTTGTTTTTTTTTCTTAAATATTTATATCGCTAGAAATTTCTAGACCTTTTAAAGGCAGGTTTGTACAGCAGTCAAGGTTTTGTATCCTGAAATATTCATTTATAAAGGTTATCATATCACAGCTAAGAACAGCCTCTTCTATGTCAGTCCCAAGGTCTACCCAGACCATTTGTCTATCTCTGACATTGGCCATTAGGAAAGACTGAGAACAGGACAACCATACAGTGAGATTTATTAAGGACACTCTCCAGCCTCCAGCATTTTGGCACAAAGTCATTCAGACCTAGATGTGGTCTCTCTGTATTTAACAGATGTAGATAGACTTTTTCTTTCCCCCATGAATTTGTTAAATTTCTTCTGATATTCTAGTGACTTCTAGGTATCTGTGATGTCCTGGGACAAAGCCTTCCACACTACGTACTGGCAGAGGAGCAGGTTTTTCGTTTGGTTTGTACCAGCTATTTTCTTTAATGTCTCTTAGTTCTTCTAAAGAAAAAAAAAAAAACCCAAACCACTAAACAATTATTTCCTGTTAACTTTTGCTATTCCATTTGCAATTTTATGTCTTTCTATCATACCTGTACTGCTTGGCTCTTTCCCAGGGGAATGACTCCTTGTCAGCTGAATCATTCCCATTTATACTTAAAATTACCAATGTCACCTTCCTCTGAACTTTGCCAGTCTATTTGCTGTTTTAAGATGAAGAATCAAACCCCATACAATGTTGAGGATGAAATGTACTATGGATTTACATAGTAGAAAATATCGTTATGCTGTTAAGCTTTTTGCTTTCCTAATATATCCTAGCATCTGATTTTTATTTTTTTTAATCTCTGCTGAGCTCTGAGATGACATCTTCATGGAACTATCTCATTTTTAACTAGTAAAAGCCACCTGAGAAACTATCATTAGGTATATAAAATTAGGATGGGGGTTTATCTGTATGCATGAAAATTCTTCATTTTACCAGTAATTAATTCAGTATTGAAAGGTCTTTCTACCTTTCTTCACATTAGGGCATAATCTTTAATTGTTTTGTGTAATAGCAAGTATCAATAAACTTTGTCACTCACTATTTTTTACTTTCCTAGAGCATGCATAAATCTGATGAAAAGCATGAGACCAAAATGCACTGTGGAACATCACTGACACTTCTCTAGTGCAAAAAACTTGCCCTTCAACTCAGTTCTTTGTTTCCAGTAGTGTTTAGTTGCAAGTTTTCCCTTTAAGCTTTCGTGGTTTAGTTTCTTTAAGGATTTGTAGTATGAACTTTTTGAAAGCCTTTCTGCTTTTTGAAAACTCTGGTAGCTGTATCAACCCCTTTGAAAACCTGCTTTGTCCATTTGCATATCAAATATCCCAAAGAACTCTTGTGTTCGCAAGGAATATTGTTCCCTTAGGAAACTGTGTTGATGGTTTTACTGTATCTGTATTCTCACTGATTCTGTTCTAGAGTAGTTTGTCTCACAAATGTGTGAGTCTTTCTGGCCTTTTGTTCCCTGAATCTTTTCCCGAACCCTGTAAAAATTTTTCCATCAGATTTGATGTCTTCCAGTTTTTCTAATGTCATGCCATTTCAAGGCAGATGAACTTGAGTTGAATGTAATCTGCCCCAGTATTTATATTATTGCTCATTTTGTCAATGCATTATCTATTTCATTTGACTTCATTTTAAGGCAGATGGAATTCCTCAGAAAGGATTCCAACATAAGAAACCTCCTTTTCCTGTCCACGGCGAACACAGCTATGAAAAATTTCTTTGTTTTCTGTTATAACCTTATCTTTTCTGGGAGATCTTTTATGTTCTGTCAGTCATCTGCCAGCTTTACAAACTCTCTGGCAGACTTCCTCCTCCTTAGTGTCCTTAAATATACATATATATATAGATATATATGTTTATACCCTCTGCAAGTACTTCTCAAATTCTCTTTTTGCTGCCTTGTGTTTTTAACCTGCCAGAGTTTATAATCCTTTTTATTACCCTTCCTTGAACATGATTTTGGCTTTTTCAAGATGCCCTCTTATTTCTGACATCATCTTTTATACCTATACTGTCATGCAGACTTTATTTTGGTCATTCTAAAGTCTTCTTGGATAGGTGCTATGCATTTGACCCAAGTTGCAAATAAATACTTTCTGTGCTGTCTTCAAACATATTTCTCTTTCAGTTGTTCTTTATTGTTTCTTTTGAGTTTCCTCTCTGAAGCACTACCATAATGAAGTTGTTGGCTTTTTTTTCTCATGCAAAGAAGCTGAATAAAAGTGTACTTTTGACACCTTTGGAAATCTTTTTAATAGAAACATTTAATAGAAACATATCCTGAGTAGTCCTGGGTGCTACTCAGGATAGCTTTTTCTCTCCAAGGTTCCCTGTATAATTCTGCCTCAGCATTAGGATTTGTTTTCATATGGACAGAATCTAATTGGGGATAGTCAGTGCCTTCTGTTGTTATCATGTTTCTTGCCCTCACAGACACACTGATATCCCTAAACATGTCATAGTCACTGTTCCTATCTAGGTAAGACAATAATATGATTGTATATGCAGAAAGTTATTTTGCTTAAGTTTATGTTAAGTTTATGCTTATTTTGCTTAAGTTTATGTTAAGTTGACAGAGATAAAAGTAATGTTACCAACAGAATTTATCTCACTCCCAGTAATTTAAAATCTAAATCTAAAAAATTTCAGGACACAATTGGTTCCATCCATCTGGGTATCAATGATCCACTAAGCTAAAATAGGCAGTAGATGGGGAAATTTAAGTAGACTCTCAGTTTCACTTTTAGCGCATTTCTTGTATGCCCATTTAGGAAACATTAAATATGCATTACTGTTTAAATGTGTCTTCAGTAGTATTTTATTACTGGTTAATAGCTCAAATGCTGAAACCTGCCAGTCATTTGTCTTATGGATAAACAACACAGAGAAATGCTTGTAAAGGTTACTGTAGTGAAATGGTGAAAGACCACAGCATTCATTCTGCAGGTTCTGTGCTTTTTTTCCTGAATAGCATGTTCACACTGGAGTCTGACTTTGCTCCATGTGTTCCCATCCTTGTGCACAGCAATACAGCAAAACTATCTCAGCTATTGCCACTGATATACCACATAAGGATCTTGTGTGCTGCTGGTAGTGATCACTTCTGATTAATGTAAGAATCATCCTTCTCCTCACATCTATAAATTTCTCAGCTGTTAAGTCCTTACTTGTAGAATATAACTGAGAGATAAAATGGAGGTGTGAATCTACCTGCAGGATTATAGTGGGTGAAGGCATCTTGTGAGTGAGCATATACTAATGCAGATAACTGGATTACAGAGGCGAAGTCACTTGAGAGCGCACGCTCTGGTAGCTATGCCAGACATGGGCTATACTAATACAGTGAATGGTGTGTGGGAATGAGTTTTGCTGACAAGAGGTATGGTACGTATACCAGGAGCAGTCTGTAACTCCCAAGGAGCTGTGGAGCCAAATGATAATCATTCCAAAACTGTTTAGTTGTTAGGTAGCTATTTCAGTATGAATACCTTTTCTTTGTTTGAAAACATGAAACACTGTATATAAGGCAAACCCCCACTTTTTACAAAACACCCTTGGTGATTATTTGAGGGTAGCTAACAGAAGCAGTTCTACAATGATAATCAGACAGTTAGGGCTCAGACGTGAATAAAATCACCAATATTATTTTTCACTACATAATTTTTTAAAATAAACTAGTGCTTGATTGTAATGGTAAATTTATAGGCTCCACTTAAACTTATTTGTCCTGATTCCTCTCCTCAAAAAATTCCAAGTGCATATAATCCTCACTGGTCTTTATTATTTGACCACTACTTAATAAACCACAGCAATATTTGATATTGAAACTGCTGAAAGCTCTTAGTGTGGCTGCATTGATCCTTTTTTAATCCAGGTCTGCCAGGAGAGTAGATGTAGAGTTCGTTAGCAGAAGTTCTCCTGTGTGGTTATTTATACATTTCACGCTCTTAACAGCATTGCTACCTTCACTGTTCCTGGCTTGGGTAAGTATTTGCATGCTGTTTACCTCCCAGTTATAATGCAATATGGAAAAGTATTTATTTACTGGATTTATTTCCACTCCTTATCTGTTGTGTACAGTTGCTGTACAAAGCTAACCATTCATTCATTCATATCCTATATATAAGTCTACCTTTTAGTGAAATAGGGTGTGAGATGATTAAACAGGGCTTTTAAAAAAATAAAATTGAAATTGCTAAATTTTGTAATTTTTCAGCATGAAAAACATTGTATGAACATAAATTTACAGTCAGTAAAGAGCCACTGTCAATTAAAAATTCTACCCTTCTTGTTTTTCTAAAGAGGCTGTTTAAGTACCTAGAGTTGCGGTAAACCAAACCAAACCCAAAAGTGTTCTTATGTAAAACACTTAATTCATGAGCTGAAATGGGCTTTGTGTAAAGTCTACCAGTTACAAAACATGGGTTTAGTTCTTAAAATAAGAGCAACCAGGGCTTTGCTGGCATATATGTACCTGACTGCATCTCATCTTAGAACATACGGTCCTGCAATAGCAAGAGGCAAACTACTCCAGGACTCAGACATCATTGCAGTGAGCCAAGGAGTATTCATTTGTCTCCAAATTTTCATCCACAGACAGTAAAGGTGTGAAAAGACTCAGATCCTCTCTGTAAAAGCTGCCAGTTTCATAAATAGGAACAGATTTTTCTTCAAGACTGGAGCATGTACCTCTTCCTGATCATGACAAAGTAGTTTAGGCCTCCTTCAAAAATGAGAAGAAGCCTCCTGATCACAGACCTTGGTCCTCATGGGAGACTTCTATAACACTGATATCTGCTGGAGGGGCAACACAGCAAGCATGAGAAATCCAGGAGGTTTCTGGAATGCTTTGATGACAATTTGATGTCAGAATTAATCAAGGAGCCAAAGAGCTCCTCTCTTTGCAAAAAGCTCCATTCTGCTGAACCTCATACTTGAAAACAAGGAAGGACTGGACAAGGATGTGAAGGTTAGGGTCAACCATGGCTGCAGTGACCATGGAGTTCATGATCCCAGGAGAAGGAGAAAAAAGCAAAAAGCAGGATCACACCCTGGATTTTGGGAGGACAGAGTTTGGCCTGTTCAGGGACCTGCCTGGAAGAATCCTATGGGAAATGTCCTTGGAGAGAAGAAAGGTCCAGAAGAACTGTCTGATTTTCAAGGTGATTCACCACCAAGATCAAGAACAGTCTGCTCTTGACAAGCTGGAAATCAAGCAGGAGGCCTACATGGATAAACAAGTTGCTCCTGACAAAACTCAGACATAAAAAAGCAGTGCACAAGAGGTAGAAGTAGGGTCAGGTGGCCCAGGAGGAATTCAGAGACACTGACAATGAGCACGCAGGGATGGAGTTAGGAAAGCCAAAGTCCATTTGGAGTTGAATCTAGTGAATAAACTGAAGGGTAACAAGAAGGGCAACAAGAAGGGCTTATATGGGTACATCAGCAAAAAAAGAATAGGTGAGGTGTGGACACGTTGGTGAATGGGGCAGGGAACCTGGTGACATAGGAGTCGGGAAAAACAATGTACTGGGTGTTTTCTTTGCTTTAGTTTTTACTGGTAAGACTTGGTCTCAGGAATCTAAGGCCACAGAGACTAGTGGGAAAGTCCAGAGAGAGGATGACTTACCTAGGTGGAGAAGGATCAGGTTAGGGAGCATTTAAACAGATTAGACTCATACAAGTCCATGGGCCCTGATAGGATGCACCCACAAGTGCTGAGGGAGTTGTCTATTGCCATTGCGATATTTACCCGGATGCAGTCCTGGGTAACCGGCTGACCGTGCTCTGTGCCTGTGTTAAGTATGCAATACTCATGTTCTTTGTGTGCACTCAGTGCTCAGTCATAACAGTGAGTAAGCATTTTGAAGGATCAATCGTTCATCAAAAAAATAATTACTTTTTAAGAGGGTTGTTCAAATAACTTGAACAGTTGATCAAATAGACATATTACCTTTTTCTTTAAAGTATTAATAAATCCCTTTCAATTTTTTCTTTTTGTAAATTCTAATTACATATATATTATTTTCATATTGTTCCTGAAATGTGTGCTTAATGATATTCCAAAAGTAGCTGTATGATTTAGGAATATTCTATTTGGTTTCATGAAAGGTATCCTAAGTGCTTAAAAATACAAGCTAATGTGTGCAATGCTATGGTTAAAAAAGGTCTTTTCCCTTCTCTAATTAGAGTTGCTTAGTGGCATTTCAAGTAGAGCCGGATATAACTTCACTGAGTTGGTCTTTCTAAGCCAGATGAACATGGAAAAGCAGCACCGAGGCAGAAGACCGAGCTCTGAGATTTGTTTGTACTAGTAACACTTATTTCCATTTTACATTTCATTGTGGCCAACCCTTGTCATGTGACATTATCCAAGCTTGGTTCATAAGAACTGTTAGACAGGAACCATATTTTAAAGTGGTCTTTGACAAATTGTAACTTTGAGGGTAATTTTTTCTTGTTATTGAAACAGTGAAAAAAACAAACCTTTTCAGTTCCCATGTAGAGGACAACTGTAGACAAGAGATACAGCTGTAACTTCATGGTATCTAAATGTTGATACAAAACACTGATTTTCCTCTCTCCATGTACAATTGCTTGACACTCTCTTTCATTAACACCAGAGGAAACACATCAAATAAGCTTGCTTAATAATTTCAATTAATGCATTTAAATTGCACGGAATTTTATGTAGCATCACACTTGCATGGCATTTGTTCTAGGTTTTAACCCTCGTAAGTATTTACACATGGTGGCCCTTGAGTCATTGTTACCTGTCCAAAACCAATATATGTCAATTGTGCTGGTTGATGGACATATGTTAGGTAATGTGTTTAATGGGTCACAAATGAATTTCCATGCAAAACCACTAGATATCAGAGGAATAGATGGTTTAACCAGTTACACTAAACATGCCATCTAAAATATGAAGAATAAAAGTTGCATAAACATGTTTTAAAATTTTCCTCTAATACAATGCTTACCAAACATCTAGCAATGTGTAACCTTTTTACCACTGTGAGGTTTATGTACCACTTAAAATTATATCTGACTAATAACACAAATTCAAATATGGTTACATTGCCTTTGTGATATCTTTCTGTATGTTTTTTGACACAGGCTCTTTAGAAAGGATTCTAGGTACAGGTGTCTAGTTCAGTCTAGCTGGGGCAGGACTCAAGAATGTCTTGTTGCACATGTATGAAGTAGCAGCATTCTCAAGACTTTTAGTTAAAATGCAATATCATTCTCTGGTAAACCAGTCGGTCAAGTGTCTTCTGTTATACATAATGGGAGCTATTATGTATTTGCATATTATTGTCACAAAATTTCAGGAGAGATTATTAATGCTGACGGATCTTGATAAGGGATTTCATTTCTGCTGCACATTTTCTGCTTTTTTCATGGCAAACAGAAAGAAACTGAAGGCAGACTCAATACTATACCAGTTAAGATGGAAAGTGCTGAGTAGTGTCAATAAATGAGATTTCATTAAATAAAATATAGTACTGGGCTATAGAAACTAATGTACTGTAATATGCCAAGAAAAAGAAATTCAGTGAATGTTTCATATATTTTAATAATGTTTTAGTACAGAATCCTTCCCATAAAAGTAATTTCTTTGCCTACTTAAGGCTCTTACAGTACTACTGAATTGCATGAACTGGGATCACAAATATTTATACAAGTGACTAAAATTACATTTGGCTTATACAGAAAATTAGTCCTCAGGTTGCCTTATCACAGCTAGAAAAAAGAGCAAAGGGGCTGCCAAGAGCCCCTCAGTTTTTATGTTGCACATTGAGGCCCATGTTGCACATCGAGGCCCATGTTCCAGATAAGAAGGGGGAGCCATAGTGTTACTCTTTCCTATCTGTCGGGAAATGAGGGAAGAGACAACAGGCCACAAAAGGCCGCAGCTAACCAGCTGGGGACACATGCAGTGTAAACATCCCTGTCACCAGTTGGTTCTGCTTCAGGAGCGTGGGCTGGAAAGCTTGTGCCAGCTTAGTATCAGCCTAACCTCTGTTATATTTCTGTCATCATAAGAGAAGTTTGCAAAGCACAGAGCTCATGGGTTGCAGTGCTTGAAGCCTGTGTATAGGGATTACAGAGGAACTTTGTGTTGCTGCATTTGATGGAGGTATTGAATTTCACGTTAACCTTATAGGGCAGCCCCCAGCTACGTACCTCTCCACTGGGGATCCACCATGAACAGAGCCCCTGAGGCCCCAGTGTGGGTCTAGAAGTAATGAATCCACCCAGTTCCAGGCTGCCCAGCAGTGTGTTACCCAAGCATAACATTGCTGATGTCAAGATCATTTTCTCTCAACATGAGAGTTCAAGGGAAGATTGTGTTACGAGCTTGTCTGCTTTTTTGCTTTCCTGGCTTGCAGTCTAAAGCAGTAGGCTCTGCTCAGAACAATTTTCACAGAGATGGTAGTTGTTGTTAACAACACTTGAGTTCGTAATAGTGTATTAAACAGTTATTGAAGGATTGTATCTCTTTTTCCTCAAAGTCTCTTTTCAAGGTAGATAATACATTTATTTGACAACAAAATGCTAGGTAAGTCATTGATATTTGTTTTGGAAAATCTCATGGATTATCTTCTCACTTTTTCCATTTTGTACTTGGAAATTGTCTACTGTGTTAATCTATTATCCAAACAATATACTACGTCTCTCAAGTCAAATGCAAAAAAAAAAAAAGTATGTATAACAAAAATGCAATTTTAGTAATGCTCAGTATAGCGAAAGCAGGCCCTTTTCCCTAGGTAAGAGAGAAAAAAAAATAGGTTGCCTGTGCTCAAAGCAGTACAGATGGAATCCCAGTAGGCAGTAGGAGTTTTATTTATTTCAGGCAATCGACTCTTCACATTTCTGTTATGCTTCCTTACTTTCCCAACTATGGCATGCTAATATTCGATTACTAAGTCTTCATGGATTTCTTAATTTCCAGTGTGCTTTATCATAAAGAGCTTCTATATTTTCCTTGTATTAAAAATGTTTACTTTATGACAAGACTGGTTTCAAACCACTGCACAATTCTTTTGTTTTCCTGTATACTTCAGTACAGTTGAAATATTATACATTATGCCAAATAAAATACCTCAGGTAGAAAACCATCTTATTTTGTTACATTCTTTAAAGTAATTTATGTAAGCTCTGCTGTAACAACTTTCTGGAGCTCAAATTATAAATCTAGGTTGTCATGGATACACGCATGAGAGGGCTTTCTTCATAAATATGTTATGAGTCTGAAAATTTATTTTTAGTACATAAAAGTAGATTTTTCAAAAAAAAAAAAAAGATGTAGTTTATAACTAGGGTCATTATTGGCTACTCTGATTGCACTTAAATACAATTTCTTTTTCTTCCTGTTCATCATCTCAAAACATTTTTAAACATTGAGGTTTATATAGATGTCAAAATGGCTGATGAGAGCCCTCGGCTTTTTTCTCACCTGTTTGACACCCCTTTGCACCAACTATGCCTGAAGTTGAATTTGTATATTGCTTACCACCAGTCAGAAATATAAGCTTTTTTATCTAGCACAGGATCCAGCAGTGCTTTCAGGTCTGAAGATATTTCAGCTGGCATTTTTCTCTCCCAGTAGTTAAACTGGATACAGTAATTATAACATGTAGCTGGATAAGCTAAATAATTAATGGAACTTTCAAGTCAGTAGATACCTTCTGGTATCATACGTTGTGTTTTGCTCCCCCTTCTCTGCTATATCCATATTACAATGGCAATTGTAATGGCAATGACCTAATATGTGATTTTTTTGTTACTGGTCATCATAAACCAGAAAGTTATAAGCTTTTGATAAAAACTGATAAACCGGTGATAGAAGAAATTAGGAAAATACATTGCTAAGAATAATTCACAGTAATAAAATAATGGTACACTAAACAAATTATGCATATAACACTTTTGATCTGTAGATTTTTATAGAGCACCAAACAGAAGAGATGCTAGTTTAGACCTCTCACACTAGGTGTATCTTGATATAAAGTAAAACATAATAAAACAATGCAAGCCCTTAAAGAGGATAAATGGAAGATTTCTATAGAATAAACACAAAATATCAACAATTATTTAGAGAACCACATTTCTTCCGAGAGTACATAACTGTTAATCTGCTTGTTGCATGAACTGTGGTGGAAAACCAGGTTGTATTTAGAATTTGTGCAGTTCTGTTCACAGAAACATTAACTAAAATTTTATTTCAAGTTCCACATATGAAAATATAATCCCAAGAGCTCAGTTGTTTGACGTTTGTATCAAACATCAAATGATTCTGAAAAAGAGGTATCAAAGATGATGATAAAAATAGTTGTACAGATGTTTGTTGTTATTTTCCAGAAGGCTTTTCTCCCAAGAATTTTTGACTTGCTTATTTGTCCGCCTTCAGTAGTCAGTTTTCAGTTTTTTCTCCTGTGAATTAGCTTAACGCTTTAGTAAAATGATACATAAATCATATCCATAGATGCTCTGTTCCATTAAGAATCAGAAAGTCTTTTTTATGAGTCTGAAAAATAATTCATTACTTGTGTCCTAAATATAACAGATACTTTATACACAATAAGGCATAAAGTCTAGTGCCAACAAACCAGGAAGAATCTGTTCGTTTGCCTTCTGGGACTAAGGCATAAATCACAAAGCCAAAATTTCTGACTTAACATATTAAGAAAGTGCTAAAAACAGGAAAGAGAAAGTGAAATCACACAGTCCTGGAGAGAATCTGTCATTTGTTAAGACTGCCAACATCACCATTGTTTGATGTAATAGAACATGGGATTGCTACATTAGGAAATTGCTGCCTCTCAAATTTATTTTCAGGTTCTAGTCGTAGAGGAAGGGCCTAAAATACAATATACATGTACTGTCTGTGCTAGTGATTTAAAAATCATACTAATAGGGATCACAAGTATGAGTACAATTAGTAAAATTGTACAAATAATGGGACTCAAATAACATAGTGCTTTAAAAATAACTAACATGCCATGCCTGTTGGATGTTGCAGGACAGTCTACAATGAGGACATTAACCTGACGAAGACTTGCTAGGCATGCCAAAAAAGCTCCTCCAGAAAGGCCTTCCAGCAGCTCTATATTGCCAGTGGGATCTGTCCATTTAGTGTTGGGTCTAAGTGACTAGAGTTTTCTAGTAGTGATAGGGGAACCATGAGCACAGTGCAGTGTTAGAAAATGCATGCTCACAGGCTATTGCAGTGACCAATTGCATAACTGAGTGGCACTTTTATGAAAAATAATCCTCTTTTCTTTTGCTCTCTTTTCCTGCTTCTGTGGATTCTGCTTTTGCTATGTCTGAATAGTTATGTGTATTCCCTTTGGAGATGTGGAAAAAGCATGGGCAGGTTGTCTCCTTAAATAAATGAGGAGTTAATCTGTCATGAGTAGTACTACAGTTGTACTCTACCAAAAAAGATAGATCCTTCTGCAGTGCAGTTTTACATTCCAGTTTCACCCTGCTGTCTGCTTTAAGAGTTTGGAACTGCATGAGTAGGGGACTATTGTTGCTACTCACTTAGCATGGGGGTTCACAAACAAATGTTTAAAAATCCCCCCCAAAAGTAATAGCTTGGACAGGTATTTTTGGAATATGAGTGATGGCTTTTTTAATGGACTGATTTAATTAAACTGTAAACTATGAGACAGATGTGATGCAAGGTAAAAGTAACAATGAGGATTGAGTTTCTGATTTCCTTATTTCTGTGGTTTCTTTTGGGCAAGGAACTAAACTATGCTTTACATCTGAGCAGGAAATAGGTTTAAATTTGGTTTTTAAGACACAACAACAACAAAAGGGATTTAAAAAAAGACAAGCAGAGTTTTTTCTATCTTTCCAAGAAAAAAAAATTACTGGAAAATGTTTCCTCCTGATAAGCAATTTTTTCCACTAATTTCCCAGGTATCTATAGTCACAGGACTTCAGAAATATGTAATCTACATGCAATATCAGACTCCAGTAAAAAGTTACCTACAATAATGTGAGAGAATGTCGTATTTAATGGTGCTGTATGTGCTTGCTAGGGTTGAGTCTTCTGTCAGAGCTAGGAGAATTTTTAGTAAGTTACTGCAGACCATTTCTCCAATTTTTACAGGCATCTGCCTTGGTGCCTTCCAACAGCATCCCCAGGAATTGGTTAGGCAAGTGCAAGCTGAGACTACAACTTATTTGATATAATTGATGCTCTTTTTACTGTTGCCCTCATCTGGCACTTTTTGTACCACCCATCTGTTCAGTCTGGGTAGGAAACTAGATTACTGTCTCTGGAGGGCGATAAGTGCTTTTCCTACTGCTTTGATCGGTGATCGCACTAAAAGGCCCCAAACTTTGATTTTGCCCCCAGTGTGCCACTGAATGCAAAAACATAATAAATACAAGTCACTGTGGAAAACCACCTATATCACACCATCCAGAGTTTTTTGCTGTCCAGATGTGCTTGTAATTGTCCCAGTGAAAATGTAGGTGTAAAACTGCAGGTGTTTGTGAATCAGGATATAATAAGAACATATGTGGACTAGGTATGTGACTTCAAAAATAAGTCAAAACTGAGCCTGTAAAGTGCTAAAAATAGACTAAATTAAGGTGGTCTGTTTGAAAGTCTGTTTTAAAGTAGACCACAGGAGTAATTTATATGCATTTGAAAAGTGTGGTTTTGAATAATACTTTTTGTTGCATAGCTTGGTCCAGCTTTTGCCATTCTTCTTTCGTTTAATTACATGAAAATTCCAATCTTTTACTTTCCTTGTGTTATTCTTTAAAAGAAAAACACAAATTTCTCAGGGGATGGAGAGGATCAGCAGCTCTGTCAGTTGTCTTCCCACTGCCTGCTAGAAGATATTGCTGCTCAAAATGCATAAGGAAAAAATACTTTCAACTCTTGTGCAAGCTTTATTTTCCAGTGAGTCTGAAACTTCTGTGAAGGATTTCCTAAAAAAAGTTGAAGTATACAGTTAGTTAATTGTAGCACCTGTGTAATAAGTATAATTTTAGCTCTTTACCGTGGACTTTTTGCTGTTAGTTGCTAGCACTACAGCTGTTTGTGTTGAATTGATTTGACAATCTTCCTGCAGCTGCTTCTGTACTGCTGCCTGCTGTGTCTATCTGTTCTGGGCCATCAGTCACTGGGGTGTTTCTTTGCGAGTGTGAGGGTGCCCCAGTATGGTCTTTTCAGTTTTGCTGACTGAACCATTCACCAGCAGACACCCTTCACCATAAGCAGTTGGTGGCCAGAGTGGTTCCTCAAGCCGATACACACTGGTACACAGTTAACTGGGACAGTACTAAAGGCCATGCAGGATTAGCTGTCTGCACTGTCGCATGCTGAAGATGACAAAAATTTGGTGGAAGGGAATTCTCAGGAAAGCAGGCAGGTGGGTAATGAAACACCAAAGTTGTTCAACCCTGCAAGTCTGAGCCAAGTGGCTGCAGGAGGCTTAACGATCAGAGCTGGTGTCTGCTCTAGGGTAAGGCCTTTGCCTTTGGGAGGAGGGTAAAGCTGGTGTAGGGGATGCATGCAGATACGCAGTACATGTGGAAAGTATCGGTTTTTTATCTTGGTTCTTTATAATTCCATAGAAGAAGGCATTAGAGATTTTTGTAATTCTGTGCCACTTTCAAAGAATACTAAACTGCTTTTCAGTTGTGGAGGACTATGAGCTGCGGTAAGAAAGATGCTCTTCTTGTTTCATAGTGCACCTGTCTGTGGCAAATGAAGAGAAGTGCCCTATTGCAAGGTAGTTGCTGTGTGGGGTCTTCGTTGAAACGCTTAACAGTCAGGGTGAATTGGTCCCTTTCATCAAGGTTTGTATTTTTTCTGCATTTTATTTACCAAGCTAATCAAGACTAGAAAAAATGCTTCCCATTTATCTATGGGAAAATATTATACCAACATAACTCAGTAAAGGTGAAATCTGAGCTGGAAATGATAGAGAAAATGAGGTTACAGGTCAAAAGTGAGAAAGCATTACCACAAAGTTAAACAGTGCAGATAAGAACATGGTGGCTAAGATGGAAGGAAACTTTTATCATGAAAAGAAATCTGAATGTTTGAGCAGCCTAATTTCTGTTGTATGCTTTAGAGGTTACAGAACTAACTGTAGCTGGCCTACAGTTGAAGGTCAGTTTAACTTAAGATAGACTGTAAATTAAAATGCAGTGTTTGTTTCTAAGTAACAATCCACTATGGACATTTCTAGCTCCAAAATATAAGTGTTATATGCCTATGTGTTTTAGTCCCTTTCAAAGATGAACTCTAAAAGGCTGCAAACTGCGATTAAAGAGGAATGTGTGGTGAAATACACCATTGAAGGATACAGCTTCAATAGTTAAGGGTTGGCATGTTTACAAGTATCTGGAGAGAAACTGAAGGTAAAATGGTTTAAATTATCAAGACTTTCTGCCAGTAGCTGTAGAAGTGAAACCTCAAATAATGGTGAAGGCTGCTCATGACATATCTGCTCAAACTTCCATTTTCTGTGTGCATAGACTGCCTTTGAGCCAGTGCCTTGCATATATTGGAACTCGGAACAATCTAACAGGGTCTCTAGAAAAGTACCTCTGACAAGGGAGCGTTGGGTATATCTGCACAGCCCAAATCAGCTGCTGTCTCATAAGACCACTTCCCCTGGTTCTCTGCAGTGGCTGTGTGCTGTGGTACCTCCGGAGATCTCTTGTGGTAGCCCAGCCAGGTGCTTTCCCAGGCAAAAGCCATATGCGGGTCAGTTAAAGGGGGGCGTCAAGATGGTAGTGAGTAGGCGTATAAAATAACTTAACCATATTTTATATTCATCACATACCTATAAAACTTAGGGTAATAGAAAGAATACCCCTCTATTCTAGCTTTTCAGTCAGTGGCCAAAAGCCGTATAGCTACATACAGTACTGCTGATATAGGTACTCAAAACTGTCTACAGAATTGCCTGCATCTAGGACAAATTATTTAATCAACATTTAATAAGTACATAGACTTTACATTAATATGTGTGTTTGTGTCTGGGGGAGAGGAATAATGGATATGAGCATGTGGCAGACGACCTGTGAAATACCTTAGCAAAGATAACACCAGAAAAAGCTACCTCAGGCACACTGTGAATAGAAAAGATGCAAGAGCAGTGGAGAAATTATATAAATTAATTATCGGTCGAGTTAAGCTTCAGGAAAATCTGGGTCCATTAGGATGTTACTGGGTCCATTAAGAAGTTATGGCAGGCACAAAATTAAACAGTTTATCCAAACTTTGTAACATATACTGATTTTTCTATTCTCTGATTTTTGCAGGAATTCACACAAAGGGAAGCTAAATAAATTGAAATATGAGCGTGTTGGGAAAAAAAGCTATTGCTATTATAAATATAGGCTTCTGTTTATTGATGTCCTCTTCAATATTATTTAGCTTGCATACCTGCGAAGTGACTGGGTAGTAAGACGGCTGATACTTCTTGACTATACCTGTGAAATGCTTTGTTAATTCTGACTTTTAAATAAGAGCTGCTGAATTACTACTACTTTTTCTATTGCCATCCTGCAATTTCTTCCACAAACCTAGGAGATGGCAAGGTGTGTTATGAAGAGCTACCGCCTCTACTTCAGCACATTTCTGTAGTACTCCCATGATGAGCACTGCAACCAAAGAGGTGCAAGGTTAGCTCTGTTTTCACTGGCATTTGCTACCCCACTGGGCAGTGCAAGCCCTTGGGGAAGGAGGAGAGGAGAGGTGCTCCGAGAGCAAGGAAGCCTTGGCAAAATGGCTCTGTAGCTGCACTGTGAAGAAGATGTATCTTTCTTTTCACATCTGTTGATGTACATGGGAAAAACAGGTGTGATATCTGGGAAAACTCTCCTGCTTCCACCTGATGTTTCTCTCCAGTTAGGCAGTGGCCACACAGAAGAGGTTGCTTTCTACCATGCTGACCAATACTTCTTTCTGGTTTCCTTGTCCTTCCCTTCCTGCTTTCCATTGACACTGCGTCTCTTATTTCATAAAGGAACTGTTAACTGGGCAGGATAGGAGAGCAGTGGTTGCATTTGTAGTCCATAATACCTTTTTGTTAAATGTTTGCTCTCAGGTTGAAAATCTTGGACATTACTGTTGTGCTGAGAGTGGTCTGTATGTTAATGGGCTTCTCAGCAATTTTTAATTCTGTAGCATTCCCAGAGGTGTTAAAGTTTACTGTATCAGAGCTTTCTAAGTGTAGGATTATTATCACATTAGATGGCAGGAATCTACAAAGAGATGCTCTTAAAAGTGCTTTCCATGAACAACAGGTTTACAAAGAATTGAAATGTCTCTGTATTGCAGGAAGCAATGGAATTTGTCTTCTTTTTGCTATGAATTTCTGTGGTACCAAAGATGCTCCTTGGCAAGAGACAAAGAAACTAGATGTGAATCCTGATGGTGCAGTGAGCATGCTTCAGGGACAAAGTGTTTTAATATGAAAGTGGCAGCTCCGTATTTTAGCTCTAGCAAAGTAGGAACTTAAATCCTAGTGGAATTGCTACATCTGCATCTCCTAATGGGCCTCAGGTTGTAGAAAAGCTGAGCTGAGCACTTGCTTTTTCCAACAGGATAGAATAAGAGATTCAAACTCTCACTTAATCACTGAGGTGATAAAAAGACCCACAAAACAAACAAAAAGCAACACCTCCCTAATCTTTCACTGTATTTTTTAACCGTTGTCAGCATCTCTGAAAAAAGGCTCTTCAGAATTTGCTGCTTTGCTTCCTAACACTTCACCGTTTACACTTACCAAGAATTGGTGGAGGCTGCTGCCAAGACAAAGAAATCTCCTTGCTTGACTTTTCTCAAATTTACACTCAAGAGCCTCAAAATCACTGCAGTATTGCTTATAGGCAAGAAACATACATAAAAGTTAAAATTAATCAAAATGAAGGCCAAGCAGGGACTAAATGATCTATCTAAAGGCACACAAATACTTTGTGGTAGAAGTGAAGCTGCCATGTCACAGTAATGTCTTGTCTGTCAGAGCTTCCTTGATGTCACTGACAGAAGTTAATATTCCTGCACTCACTTTCTGCAAATACAAATGACTAGGCAAGGCACAAGGCCGTGGAAAAGCACAAGGCTGTGAAAGAAGGTTGGTGTGTGTTAAATACTATAGCACATAACAGCTCTTGTCCCTAAGGTACTGTTTGTGAAAGAAGGCAATGATAGAGCTCATCTCAAAGACAGGAAGCTCTGGGGAAGCTAGAAGATACATTGGGCTCACTATTTTTAGTTTATTAAGGCTATTTGTTATGTTTCTTTATTGTCTTCAGCTCTCCAATCTCCTTAGAGATTTGTTACTCTACTCATTGAAAAGAAGGGCAGCACACTATGATTCCTCTGTCTTCTTTATCCCTAGGTTTTGGTTTATGGCAGATGCCTAATGCAAAACAGATGTGAAAGGGTCAAGGTACTTATTAGTCTGGTACCTTCCCAAGAAACTTTCCTGTTTTTCAAGGGAAAAAAAAAGTTATCAGCATGGCTTGGAGGTTGTGGGACAGGGGGAAAGGCATGGTCTTGGGAGCATCAGGAGTCCCTGTTTCTGATGTCTGAATATTTTACTTTCTTTTTACAATGAACCCCAAAAACTTAATCATTGGATATTACTACCTTCATAACCGAGCAAAGTTATCACACCACACATGTTTCAAGGTGCATGTTATTTAAGGGCAGGATTATGTTTTTCTACCTACTTAATTTTGCCTCTTTAATGGAGCCTTAGAAAAGTAGTTTCAGAAGATCGTATTTACTTACTCATGTTCCATTTCATTATCAACAGCAAGGTTTTCTTCCTCCTTTTATAAAACAAATATATTCAGAGCTCAGGCAGGAAGACATTTAAATACGTATAATTCAAACTAGCTGCCCAGCCATAACCAGAAATTCATCTGCACAAATTTTGTCACAAGGGAATGGCTCCTGGTGTTCTACCTGTTCCGTTCCACAGACAACCCACGGTCTGGTCTCGACACTTGTGAAGTTTTAAAATTTTGCCATGTACAGTGGGGTGGAACAGGTGAGAGAGCTTTTCTGGTACATAGCCTTGCACTATGTTCTGAGACATTACATTCTGAGCAGAAGAATTATTTTTATCCAACACTGAGGTTGAATAAGAACATTCATACAATTCTTGAGAGGGTGCAGTGAGGAGGAGCTGGCTGGTATGCATACATTCAAAAGAAGCATAAAGGTACGGAGTTTCCCCCTCAGTGCACACTGGCTCCTTCCACATGGGCCCCAACTGGAGAATATTGATCTATATACAAGAGGAAGACTTCCTTTGGAGGGGAAGACTGGGTTGTGAACACCAGTCCTTCCCCTGCTCTACTGGGATAACTTCAATGTTTTTAGGATCCTGCATTTACCTTGCAGGATCTGATGGTATTGACTGAGGCACTGAGTTTCTCTGTTCTCCCCAGATTTTTGGTCCTTAAACAAACTTTAAAAAGCAAACCAGCAGTATTCTTTCGTGTTAGAGATTTTTAGATTTGTGACCCTACTGCATGCCATTATAGACAGTAGTATGTAAACCAGGCAGATTAGCATAGCCTCATGGAAACACTATGCTCCATCTCTTCTAAATTCTCTAATTTAGAGAATTATTCAGCTTTTGCTGATGAATGTAGACACAACAATAAGAATAAATTATAGAGGAGAAAAATATGTGTACTATGGGGATTAAAAGGAAATAAGAAAATGGCAGATCAATGAAATCTAGTCAAGCAAATTCAATGTGTATTTTCTAAGCTGAGTTACGAGAGATTTAAACTTACTGAGAAGTGGCTGTTGTCCTCCATAATCTGAGTTAAAAAACTGGTCATTACTGGCAAAATTACAAATTCCTATTGCTTTATAGGATGTTGTAGGATGTTTGCTTTTGCCCTTTCTAACTCTTCCTTCATGTAATCTTCATCGCCTCCAAAAAAATAGTGGGGAAAAAAGGTATTTCTCCTTTAGCTGGGGAGCTATCATTAAGAATATCTTAATTAGCTGGGATATCCAGTTACTGCCCCAAATGGAAACATGCTTTGCTGTACTTGAATTGCCCCAGCACTGTTACTTTATGTGTTTGCGCATCTTTAAAAGAATTATTCTGCACATAGATTTAATATTACAATGAGGTGAATTCTGAATGTGGTTGGTTCTTTTTCCTTTTTTTTTTTTTTGCCAGAACGTGCATGTTAACACTGTTACAGTACAGCTTCTAACTGCTGCCGCTTGCCGCTAGCGCACCAATACTATGCCAGATCAATGGAAGTATGTTTTCTAGGTCCGTTGTATCACTAAATCAAGGATGAATTAATTTTTTCCCCTCTCAATCTCTGCTGTCTGAGCGTTGGCCCCTCCCCTCATGCCGGTTTCCCTCTGCTCGCAAGGCTTTGGGCAAGAAAGTGCAAGTGCCCCTCCGCTTGCCTTATTTAAATTATCTCCTTTGTGCCCTGCTTTGCGCCCAGGGAGGCGGAGGAGCGGGGCGGATAGCTCAGCTTGCCTGGGAGAGGCTAACCTGGCCGCTCTCTGAGGAGGGCAGGAGGGAGAGATCAGGAGCAGCAGCTCTCACTGCAGCTTTTTTTTTTTTTTTTTAATGCGGGCTGCCCCTTTCGGCTCAACCAGCGCAGCCTGCCCTGAGCGGCGGGCTCATCGTCTCCCTTCCGCCACATTTGGTATGCATGAGCACCGCTGTTCACAGGCAGGAGGTCGCTTTCTTAAGGCGGGTCGGTGGCCGCCCGCCCTCCCTCCCTCCCTCCATCCATCCCTCCATCCATCCATCCATCCCTCCGGCCCGGCCCGGCCCGGCCCGGCCCGGCCCTCAGCCGGCGGCGGGCGCGCCCTGCCCTGCGGCGCCGCGGGCGCGGGCGGGATGCGCGCAGGGTGCCCGCGCCCCGGCGGGCGCGCGCGGCGGTAGGCGCTCCCGGCTCTGCGGCTCACCTCCTGGCGGGATTTGTGGAGGGTCATGAATCAAACCGACGCTCCCCGGCCACTGAACTGGACCATCCGGAAGCTGTGCCATGCCGCCTTCCTCCCCTCCGTCAGACTTCTTAAGGTACGGTGACAGCCCGCTTTGAGAAGCGGCGTCTCTTTGAGAACCGCTCAGCATCTGTCCCGAGCACCGCAGACGCTGTTGCTGGAAAGTTAATTGAGGGGTAGTCCCAACTTTACTGTTAATTAGCTTTCCCGCTGCCTTTAAACCCCCGTGCGAGTACCTGAAGATGCCGGAATTGCGTGTCTGTGCTCCTGTTTGGCATGTTTACCTGCCGAGAAGGGTTTGCGAGAGGGGTAAAAAGGGAGTAAGGGACGGTGGGTATCATCTGTGCTTCTGTTTGCTTTGTCTTAGAACAAAAATCAAGACGTCAACTTCTAGGGGTGAAGAGGGAGTGTTTCTAAGGTGTGTTCTTTTGTGAGTGGTCCTCTGTTCTCTGCTGCAGGGTTATCTAGTCCCGAAGGGCCAGTACTACTCAGACCACCTTGTAAGCGGAACAGTGTTGGAGTGGACAAAAATGATCCTGATTTGCTGAAAGCTGTATACAGTATCAGGCTCAGTTACAGACTGGCAGTGCAGACAGCATCGGTGAAACTTTCCAATGATGATTTTTTGTTTGTTTGCTTAAACCAAGTGGCACAGTTTTGAAGGTGCCTTTGAAGTGTTTTTCAATGTGCTTTCCTAGGAGATAATTCTCAATTATTTGAAAAAAATATTTGGGATTACAGACAGTGGAGGGCTCTTAATTTCGTCATGCAAAGTACCACTACTACTGCATGACCCACTGAAGCCGTTTTAGAGGCATTTGTAACTGGAAAATAAAATACCTCAAATCAACTTTTTGGTCAAAAAAAGGTTACATTAAACTGAGAAGTCATCTTTATTATTGGAACTTCTTAATTAATTGGATTATACAATGAAAATTTAAACAATATTGTCAGGTCCATTTAGGCTTCTGCACCTGTAATGCATTTTATAAAATGTTGGATTCATGACGCTAATTATCTCAGTTCGTCTTAGTACTTGATAGTTTGGCTTTGAAATTAATATGCAGCCAGGTAAAACATGGCTACTCTAACAGTGTGTTAGAAGGTAATGATTGATATAACCATTTGCTTTTGTGTGGGTAGCTTTGAAATTAGGTTAGTCCTTACTAATGCAACGTATTTGAACAGTACTGTAGTGTCTGATAGTGCACTTAGGAGACATATATTGCATGTATTGTTATTGTAAATGTGATGCACAAGTGACCATACCGTGTATCATAACAGGTATTTGTCACCTTCTGACAGGAAGGGACTACCCTAGAAAAATATTTCTGCTTCCAAACCAGATGTATGGCTGCTGGGAGGTACATTGTGAATAACTCCAAAGAACAGAAGAAAGATAAAACTTGGATTGCTGAAAAATCAAAATATAAGTAATACAGAACAAATCAGAAAGGGGTGCTGATTCTCTCGCAAAGGCTCCCCACCCCACCTGAGAAGCACACATCTGAATATCCATACTCTGACTCCATACAAGTCAGCTACAATTAGGAAAACATAATTTTCCTGAGCTGTGAGAACTCAGAAGTGGGGAATTTTATTATCGCTCTCAACATTAAAAAAAAAAAAAGTCAGCAGTATTTATTTTTTGGCAGACAAATGTTGCCCCCTGTGTATGGTTTCTCTTCACTGCACATTTTAAGGGTGAACATTGGAATTAATTATTAAAAGAGCTGACTAAAAATGATTTTCTGAAGCTACAGCTATAACCATTTAGGGCCAGATAGGGAGTGGACCCTGCAGAGTTAACAAGAGCAGGGCAAATAACCAGAGATAAGCAGGGTGTGTGAGATGTGTGGGAGAGACCACAGCAAAGGGGGTGGGACTCTGGCACCTTCCGGAGCTGATGAGCAGAGCTTTTAATTGGAGAGGGAAATGCATATATCAGCATCTCCAAGGCTCCCAATCAGCTTAAAATTTTGCTTTCAATATATACTTCTTATCTTTGTCTTTTATTAATTAATGTGTTTAAAGCAAGGGATTCACGGAAGAGCAGGGCCCCTTTGTCCTAATTCCCCAAAAGATACCATAGCCAACCTGAAGGAATTATCCTGTCATGAACAGCTATTAATGAAGAAATGTGATAACAGCAGTATTAAATTACCAGATAAGCAGTATAAATATTTTCCTTTGAAAATTTTTGCATATACAAACTCACTCATCAGACTGGTGTCTGTATTCTTTTCTCTTTTTGTGTCTTTCTCCAAAAAATAAACGTGTTGGGTTTTTTTTGTCTAAATGAAAGGTGCCCCTGTAAATCCACAAACATTGTAAAGGCAAGTGCAATAATCTAAGCTCATTTTTTTAATTGCCAGTTTCCAAACGGATTAAGTGGTCTTAAAGGCTAATGCAATGTTGTTTCTCAGTAGACATCCAGTAGACCCATTTTTATACAGCCTTTCTTTGCAGAGAATGCCCTCAATAACCGAATAAACTTTGCAAAAACTGATATGTAATGGCATATTTTTTTTATTATCTGCTTTACCTGTGGTTGCCAAACTCTATTACAATGTACATTGTAAATTTAATAAGAGTAAGAGAATATAAAATATAGTTGTCTTTGTAATTTCCGTGCTTTCTTTTAGTCTACCAGAACAAAGCAACTAAATGATATCATTAAGTTCAAGGATACACCTTTGCCTGAAATTGTAAGAATGAGAGAGCAGAGATTACCTGTTCTACACATGAAAAAAATCGCTGTGGCATGACCTGGACCTTAGTAACAAACAGCACAAACTTTTCAGTTTAGTTCCATGTCATCTCAATGAGAAGTTTAAAGTTCTTATTCTGTGGATATAATTTTAAGTGTAACATCAGTGCTTTCACACTGATGGATCTAAACAAACACTGGAATCTAGGACTTGAATGGAGACATCTCACTTTGTATTACTAACGTATCCATAGGTTTGTCCTGAAATGGCTGTTTTTAGATTAATAATAAAAGGTGGTGTTGTGGTTAAACCCCAGCCAGCAACTCAGGTCTGCGCAGCTGCTCGCTCAGTCCTCCCTGGTGGGGTGGGGGAGAAAATCAGAAGAGTAAAAGTGAGATAAAGACAGTTTAACAGGTAAAGCAAAAGCCATACATGCAAGCAAAGCAAAACAAGGAATTCATGCACCACTTCCCATGGGCAGGCAGGTGTTCAGTATCTCCAGGAAAGCGGGGCTCCATCATGCGTAATGGTTACTTGGGAAGATAAATGCCATCAATTCGAATGTGTCCTCCTTTCTTCTTCTTCCCCCAGCTTTATATGGTGAGCATGATGTGATATGGTGTGGGATATCCCTTTGGTCAGTTGGGGTCAGGTGTCCCAGCTGTGTCCCCTCCCCACTTCTTGTGCACCCCCAGCCTGCTCACTGGTGGGGTCGGGTGAGAAGCAGAAAAGGCCTTTGCTCTGTGTAAGCACTGCTCAGCAGTGACTAAAACATCCCTGTGTTATCCACACTGTTTTCAGCACAAATCCAAAGCATAGCGCTGTACTAGCTGCTATGAAGAAAATTAATTCTATCCTAGCCAAAACCAGCACAGGTATTGTTCAGCTGTAAAGCTATGCTTTTATTCTGTTCTGTTGAAATGGTGTGCAGTGCTCAGTTGCCTGAACTTATATCTGATACAGCTCTGGCTACAGTGGCCTCCGTTGATTTAGATAAACTAGAATCAATTTGAAGATGCTGTCCAGCTTTGCACCCTGTGCTTTTCTTCCAGGCATGTGTTCCTCTTCTAATCCACTTCACTAATACCCTCATGTTTAGGTATGTTTTTATAATCCAGTTTTATCAGTTTTTCATTTTCTAACAGGCACACAGAGTACTAAGAGCTGTATTTGAAGTACAGACTGAAACAAATTATTGAAGAACACTTTTATGACTTGTGTCATCAGCTCATCCTTCACTGCTCCCATTTTTTCCCCTATTTCCTGTAGCACATTCCATGCTAGTACTTTTTTTAGTTGTTTCAGTATGCTTAAAGACATGCTAATGCGCTGTCATATGCCTTCCCATTTGAAATAAGAAGATTAAGAAGTTACTTGGGTATATGTGCAGGGTGGCTTTGTGCAGAGAGGGGAACTGTCATTCTTCTGAGACGGCCAGGTTATTTTCCAGAGGTGGCTTTCCAGCAGTGACTTGTCCAGCTTCTGTTTCTCTGCCTGAGTTCTGAAACTTGTTTCTTTGTGTATTTGCCAAGGTCTTGTTACCTTGATAGTTTTTTATTTCTGTTAAGGAAGGGTTAATATTAGTGGCAGGCAGTCCTGATCCACTTTGTGCCACTGTGTATATAAGAGCTGTTGTTCCAGTGGCAGAAAGCACTGGTAGCCACATTGCTCTTTGTTTTATGGTGGAAGACAGTTTCTGAGTCTCCACATGTCAGAAGAAGAAATTGCTTCCCAAGAAAGCAAGCCAAGTCCCAATGGCAGGATTTAGAGAAAAACAGACATTTTAGAACAATGTTGTATGTTCTTTAAAAATGAATGAATGACATCATACTAAAGACTTCTCTCAGAGGACCCTGTGCTCTAGGAGAGACTGCAGATGTTGCACTTCTGCTTGGGACAGATACCATACATGCCATGGGATCAAGGAATGAGCAGTGCACTAAAAAAAGAAACTAAACTGAGAGGAAACAGAGGACTGAAAAACAAAAGGTCTGTAATGTGCAGTAAACTCAGTGCCACAGATGTAGAGATGTGCATGTGTAGAAGTACTGTACTAAACATTTGGAAAGCAACAAATTACCCAGCCTGTTTTTTCTCAGTAAGACTACTAAATTTTTTTACAGTGAATTTGAATTGCATGTCAATAAGTAGACTTGGAAGGCAGGAACTTTAGAAGGGCCAGAGGAAAGGAAGCAGAGTGGATCAGAAGAAACACTGGAGAAAGTTTTGGCTGATTTTTCCCAGCATATGGCTCAGCTCTACTAAATAAATACAATGAACATTTACCTAACCTGGGCAGCAGCCTAAACTCACTCTGGGAACTGGTGGAAGCTTAAAGAGAGCAGACACTAAATTTCTTACCAAATGAGAAACTAGATCTTATTTTTGTTATTTTTATTTGATTGTGCTACCAAAAATGCATAAGGTAACCCAAGAGAAAACTAAAAAGCTGAAAAACGGTTCATTAGAATGAGACATACTGTCTTTTAAGAGTGACAATATATGTATATTAAATCCTGGCTGGACTGAAATATGTGAAATAAAAGTGTGGACAATATTTCTCCTGCCACAGCAGGTTTGGTTATGTCCATAAAGAAGATATCTACAGGAGTAAAGACTGGGAAGCACATGGGAGGTGAAATATGACACTGTTCAACAGCTTAAATGAGCTAAAATCTCATTCCTATTTGATTACCAAGTACAACTTCATTTCAGGGTGCTTTAAAAAAATCTGATTTGATAAACTGACTGAAAAATCAGCTTCCCCAGAATGGTGGAAGAATGAAGTGTGTTCTTCATAAAACAGTAAATATTTATGTTCCCAAACCCTCCACTGTGAGAAAAAGTGACTGTAAGGGAGGAGAAATCTATATCTTTTGGAGCTCATTTTAGCCTCAGATGGATTTGGGGGAAAAAAAAAACCCAGGTTATTGGACTGGTAGAATAGTTTTTTAACTCAGGGAAGATACTTTTGATAAGTAATTTTTAAAATAACTTATAAGTGGATTTGTGAGCCATAATCATGAGATGGTAATGTTAGATTATATTACGGTCTTCAGAAACAGAAGTGTAAGCTTTTTATGCATTTATTCTTTATCAGTGAGAAAATGAGCAGAAATCTAGACATAAAGGCAGCCAAAATGTGTAGGTTTTTTTCTCTTAGCTAGTCCTTTGATGTCCAGTTGGCAGTGGGGTCTTTGGTTTATCACTGCTTAATAGTTAAGAATTATTTCTGTTTATTGTTTTAGTTAATTTACCATAGCCACCTTTCAAACTGCAACAAAATGAAAGGGCAGGTTTACTAAGTCTTGACTGAAAAACTTAGATGCTTGGAACAAATCCTAATGCATACTGTTACCATTAGTGAGCTGGCGCACTAAATGTTTCTGAAAGTAATATGCACGTTACCGACAGTAAAATGAGGGTAGTAATTTACCTGTGCCTGCACTCAGCTGCTTACTGGCTTAAATTGTAATAACGAATGAGCCACCACTATGCTTGCTTCAGGAGGATTTGATGGTATTCTGGGAAGTAATGACAGTTCAGCCCTTAGGATCAGACTGCATAAAACACAGGCATACAGAAAACACCAGTCAATGTAATCATTTTCTTGTAAATTCTCTAATAGAAAAACCAGTCACACCTCTTGGTATAGTGGGATGCTATATACGGTATAAAAGCTGAGTTTTAAAAGTGCATGTAAGTTCTGTTCAGGAAAAAAATAATATCTGTTTTCCTGCCAGAAAGATCATAGTTACATCTATTATAGTTACTGCTGTAATAGGTATTGCATATTTTTGACTCTAATTCACAGATCTTCTGGGGTACCTTATTTGTCCTTAGAAGCCCAAAAGGCATGTTACCAGCAAAGAGAAATATTCTGCTTTCTGTGGTCTGTTCTGCTCCTTTTCCATCGTTTTAAGGATGGCAGGAAACAGGCCTGGCTAGTGCATTCCTGTGTCTTCGCAGCCTCCTGCTTTATCATCAAGAAATTAATTTAACACCCCAAATCAGGGGAGCGATGGGATTGCAGTGTAGCTTCCGGGCACCTTTGCACAGATGTGCTTGCATTACTGCTGCTGAGCTGTTAGCTGTGCCTCTAGTACTTCACATTTATAACCAAGTTATGGCAGCATGGTGAAGACATTTTATAGCTGGGGGTGAATAACTGATAATATGTCATTTGGGGGTTGTACATTCCCAAAAGCTGCTTATTTCATGAAGTCATGCTTCCACCAATGGTGAGATGAGCTGATCCTTCTCATGTGGCACCTGGGCATGTTCATGTGTAAGCAGTTTCTGACATTATGTCAGTTCATTTTTTCTGAAAGGGAAGAAAATGTAGAAGCCGATAATGAATTTATCCTTTTTTTGTATACAGAAGTAGTCTCTTTGCATGGTTAATTCTTTGGTGCAGCGTATATTTTTTATGTGACCTAAGGTGAATCAGAGCTTGTTAGCGGTTTGCCTTATTGACTGAATGTTTTCCATGAATATGACTCAGGTTGGTGACTGCTGACTTGGAAGTGAAGCAAATCAGTTTCCACAACAAGAAATATTATCCCAATTAAGAAAAAGAAAGGGAGAAATGAAAACAAAAAGCCTAGCAGTAGGAGTCATGGTTCCATGGGATAACCTCTATGTAAAAGAGGTAGGTACATGAGTGTAAGTTTGAAGGAGGAGGCTGTAGTCTAACAGTTTCATGCACAGGGAAAATGGCCTTGACTTTCAGGTTGGGAAAGTTTGTGTGAATGCAACATTTCTTCTTTTAAACCAGAGAATTTTAGGAAAAAAATGGCTTTTCTTTCTAGGTATGTCACCACCATGTGAGTGGTTTTCAAAGAGAAGTGGTAGAAAAGGTAATGTTAAATTTTCAGTCTTGATGCAGCAGCTAAGGTACAGAAATACCTGGCTATTTTAAAACAAGGATCCTGCAACAGCTACAGGTTTTTATCATCTTGCACATCCATATTATTTTGCAATGCTTTCTCTAAATCCAGCTGTTTCATTAGTGTCTTTACCTTCATCTTAGAAAATACAGTGGAGTTTTGCCTTCTCCTGTGCCACACAGCCAGTGGGCTACAGTGACAAAGGTGAGGTATCAGAGAAGTCATCCAAGGTTGTCCACATGTTTCCTGCATGCAGAAGGACTTGGCTTATAAATGATCTCTCCTTCCCATAATGCTCAGTCTTTTCAGATTAAAATACAGGAGGTGGCAAGTGGCCTCAGTTCCCACTGGCCTTTGCAAGAATTGATAATACATTAAATACTGCAATAAACTTTCCTGTCAGAAAGTAAGTGCAAGTTTCATGATTTGTGACTGCATGAGAGATGCTTCATGGTTTCCAGAGAAATTAAGAAAAAAAAAGGCATTTTTGATGTATCTTAAGAGAATATAAAAATTTTCAGGCTCGTTCTAAACAGGCACTATTGTTTTAAAAATAATTATAAAATGCTAAGTACAGAAGTCATATAAGCAAGAGGCTACAAGTACAATTTTAACTTAACATGTTAAGCTGCTTAACATGTTTGTGGAATCCCCTATTAACAGCATAAGATTTTACTGTTGTTCTGCAATACTGTTCCTTACGTATGAAAGGGTGCCATGTGAAAAATCCAGGGCACAAGTCCATAAAGTGAAGCTGAGTGGTTTTATTCCACCTGAATTGCTAATAAGACTATGCTATAGTGTAAAAAGAAATGCCCTTGGGGTCTCTGGAAATTTATGTCAAAGCTGGTAATAAAGCATGAAATAAAATCACTTCATGGAAAATGTCTTTCATCCCCCAGATAATATGATGACATGAAACAGTCTGACGAAGTGCTTTTAGCAGTATCAAGGAACTTACTAAAGAAAATACCAGAATTCTTTTAATGTAACTAAATCATCAGGCTGATTTTACATTAGTGAGAAGGCGATTGAGTGAAAACATAGGCTTTCAATTACCTTTTTCTTCACCTGTTATTGGTAGATGCAGAAGGCAGATGCAGTAACTTACTGAGCCACTGTAATTAAGAATTTAAGAAGGATGCACCACATTGTTCTGTTACAGAAGGGTGCCCTTTTTTGACCTTTGTGGTTTACTGAATCAGCATGGCATGTTGCTGCCGGGTCTGTTGTAATGCAGTATCACACCTGAGTTTCCCAGTGTGATGCTTGACATGCATCTGCATACAGCTAGAAAGAAAGACCAAAACTACAATTGGGGGAACAAATTACAGGATACCCTGAGGACCTTCAGACTGTCTTTTCTATGGTTGTATGTAGAATTTTTCAAGTTTTCTGAATTGCAGAGGCATTTTCCAAATACATTCTTGTTCAACATTTGGGCTCAGTATTTCAAATTACTAGGTGGTATCTTATGCAGGAGGCTGTATTTGTTGAACAGTGGGTTTTTCAGGATGCAAATCTTGTGTTATCACATTAAAATTGTGAAGATCTGCACAACCTAGCCATAATACCACTGCTTTTCTCAGTTTTTTTTCCTACATTTCTGCCCACCTCCCCTCTGGCCCTTTTCCCAAACTGTATCACTCAAAGCAGTTGACTGGCATTTAGCTGCTTAGCCTGTACTCACAGATGCAATTGTGGTGCCAGGTTATGTTGGCAATAATAATAATAAATAATTTGCTACATACAGTCCAGTAACTGATCCATCCAAGGAAGAGATCAACTTCCTCTGCCTGAAGGATGGATAGATCAGGCATCAGGATTGACCAAAATGCTTGTTAAGACAAGCACAGCAGTAGTTAAAGGTATCCCTTTGTTTTTGGATGTGATGGCTGTAATTTTTTTATTGCCTTAAATATACCTGGTTGCAAAGTAATACTGGTTGGAAGCCAAGTACTTTTTAAAATTATTTAGTTCAAATCCAACTTTGTCTTGAAAAAAGAATATGATGCCAGTATTTTAGAGGTCCTACGCTTACTTTCTTCTGTGAGAACAAGGTAAGTTGGGATACATTGTGAAAAGAGACCCCTGAAAGTTGCTGACTCTATCCTGCCACTAGTAGAACTACTTCAGTATGCATCATTTCTTACAGGTGTTTGTCTACATTCCTAAAGCCATAACCCTCATAGGCAATCTTTTACCATGACCCTATCTATGCCATCAGAAATATTTTTCTGTGGTGTCTGCCTGGATCTTTCTTGCTGCACTTAAAAGTCTATGATTTCTTTTTGCACCCTTGAGAAAGGGCAGCCTCTTGTGCTTAAAAATTCTTGTGCTGCATTTGGAAGTTGGCTAGTGTGATAGATCCACTCTTGGCATATGGCTTTTTGTCATCTTCCAGCACAGAATATTAGATTATTTATGCCACTATTTCCTCCATGGGAGTTAGACTGAGATTCCTTTGCTGCTTGCTTTTTTGTCTCTTTTCTCTAGCCCTCAGATGTCTTTGGAAAGGCCAGCAGGGACGTGGGGAACTCCTGCTCAAATTTCCATGGTAGTCCTAGCCTTGTCAACCGGGGAGCGGTTGTTAAGGAAACAGAAGGTATTACCACCCTCCTTCATTTCTGTCTCCTGAAGAGACTAAATAAAATTTCTGTTAAATTGCCTACAAAGTCTTTCTGATTTAACTGACTTTACAAGAACGTGAGGTGACTAATAACTATGAGTCTTCAGGGAGAGCTGGAGGGGGGAAGGAAATAACTTTTTATTTCTACAGTAGAAATATTACTCTTGTTTCTTTGCATAGTAATAAAATCAGTGCTTTTTAATGGTCACATTAGCAAAGAAATTTTAAAACTCAATGTGGGGGACAATCAGCAGCATAGTACTTATTAAGACACTCAACTTCAAGCATATGTTCTACCTTTATTACACAAAAATGAGGAAATCTAATGTTTATGTGCATTTCTCTGGAATAAAAAGGAAATTTTAATCCTTCTAAGACAAGGAGGGGGAACAAAAAAGGTTTTCAGAGGTATCCTAGTGGAAAATTAAATGTGATCAGGTTATTTTATCCTCATACCTGTGATTATTTAAGAATAATTTAAAGATAAAGATCTGATCTATCAAGCTGAAAATATCCTGTGCAGTTTCTTATTAATGGTAACTGTGGGAGCTTAAGCTTATTCAAGATGGGAATAGTAAATTGTTCAGAGGATTGCTTCCCCTTAGAAGCTGCTGACTGCTATTACAAACATCCAAGGATAAGGTTTTTCATTTTGATTGCTTTTATTTCTTAAGTAGTGCAAATTTCCAGTTTTATTTAAAGTTCAAAAGTTCTCAAGCGTTACTAAAATGTCCCATGATAAAATGGATGGCTGCAGAGTTAGAACTACTTGTTCAATATTGTAGTCTGCCAGGGATGTGACAACTATAGGAAGTCTTTAAGTAAGTATTGAAACTGAAAAAACTGTTTGCACCAAATTATCTAACAAATTTAGCATCTCAGTGGCATGAAATATGTTAGCAGAGATAGCTTCCATTAATTTATTTAGGACTCATCTGAAATCCAGTTTAATCAATGGAGACACTTTCACCAATTTTTATGGGGTGTGACCCTTATTTGCCAGAAAGCAGAGTTTGAAGCTTGAAGCAGGAACACTGCAGTAGTCCAAGATATTTATAATGTACATTATGTTATTTTCATTCAAGTCTGAGTATGTGTTCAGGTATCTCTACTGCAAAAAGTTGTGTGTATAACTAACACTGTAAATTTTTTTCCATATCAAATCCCAAGTCTATTCTCTTAAAGTAAACAAGGAGGGAAAAAATGGCAGCAAACTACTTAAAGTAATTAAATAAATATGAGTAGCTGCAGAGAAATGTGTGGAAGATTTATTAATTAAATTGTTTAGCAGCATAGCATATAAAAAAAAAAAAAAGCTTTTTAATTTTCTTGGAGCAATGAGGATATGCTCACTATCCATGGCAGTTCTAGCCCTTGTTTGAATTGATACAATAAAAAAATGACATTTTAATTACAGTTACACCACATTAATGGTAGAGTGTTTGCTCCTAGTGCTTTGGAATTGCATAGTTAAGTATTCTGCTTTAGATCGTTTTGTGGACTACGCTTTTTTTCAGTATCAGTATGATCACTTAATATGACATTGCTTCAAGCCTTGATAATTAATTATTGGTGACAGTCATCCCAATGCAAATTTTACTCTTAGCACTTGTTAGTAAATGCTCATTTGAAAGGCAGAGGTCATTTCATGTCAGGAAGGAAGGATTTCTCCCAATGGTGGTTTAAATTTGGCTGATACAGCAGCTAGACCCCAGTTCTGGGACCCACTCTTCCTCAGCCTTAGCCAAAGCAAGGTTAATACTGCAACACCATCTGAACTCAACTGGCATGTGTCTCTTCTGCCATAGTGTTCTTCCTTGTGCCAAAATGCTATTGCATGCACTGGGTGTATATGTACAGTCTAGAAAAAGGTCTCTTGTAGATGCAAAATCCTGGTTCAGAAGTATCTCTTATGCATCATTGTAAGTAAAACCAGCATTAACATCCTCAAAGTTGCATTTTAATGCCTTACTTTTGTGTGCTCAGAATTAATATCCCATGACTCTAGATGGATTTTTCAGAAACTGCTGAGGCAACATTCTCTGGAAATAACATCCCAATACAACCATAACAGCCCATTATCTTGTTTCCTGAAGGTGGAGAATGCAAAGTCGCTAAGATGAGGGACTTACAGTGTGTTTCTATCAAAACTGCTCCATTTAAATTTTAGCTCTTTGTGGATTTCCTGTTCTGTGCTTCCTTGATGCAATAGGCTATGACTCTGAAATTCACGTTTGAGGTCTTCCTCAGATATCAAATTCGCTGTCATTAAAACACTTACTTCCTGCTGTGGGTTCTTTCAAGTTTTCAGTGGAAGGCCACAGGCAGCATAAGATAATGCCCTTGTTTCAGTGCAAAAAAATTGAAAGTAACGAATGAGACACCCATAATTAATTCAGATAGTTGATATGTGATCTGAATACTCTGTGAATATATAAATGCTAAACCATTATGCTTAAAGCAGCAATTATTATTTTATCCCACTTGTTTGAATAACATACATATTAGTAGATCTCTGCTCATACTAGATTTTTCCCAAATTCCATTCATGAAAGTGGGTGATTTAAAAATAAAAAACTGAAGTAGGTTAGCAACAGAAATATTAACAAGATGTTATAAGTAAAATAAATCAGATTAAAATAGAAAAGTTAACATTAATGCAATGTCTTTGAATCCATGCACAGAATAAAATACACTTTAGAATATCATATTACTGGTATCAGTTTGTTGTAGAAAGTTTATCTAATCAAGTTAATCCTTTCACTAGCTGCTGTTCGCTGTCTGCTTTCTGATCTCGTTCTGGAGATAGCAGATTACTAGTCCCAGATCTGAGCTAAAATTAGTTAGCTCATCCATGTACTTAGAATCATAGAATTATGTTGAGTTGGAAGGGACCCATAAGGATCATCAAGTCCAACTCCCTGCTCCTTGCAGCACTGCTTAAAACTAAACCATATGGCTAAGAGCATAATTTCCAGATGCTCTGTGAACGCTGACAGGCTTGGTGCCATGACCACTGCCCATGGAGCCTCTTCCAGTGACCGACCACCCTCTCAGTGGAGAACATTTTCCTAATGTCCAATCTGAAATTCCCCTGACATTCCATTTCCTTGTGTCCTATCACTGGTCACCAGAGAGAGGAGATCAGCACCTCCTTCTCTGCTGCCCTCCTTGAGGAAGTTGTAGACTGCAATTAGGTCACCCCTCATCCTCCTCTTCTCCAGGCTGAACAAACCAAGTTACTTCAGCCACTCCTTATAAGTCTTGCCCTCAAGGCCTTTCACCAACTTGGTCACCCTCCTCTGGATACACTCTAGTAGTTGAATGTCTTTCTTACATAGAGGCACCCAAAACTGCCCACAGTACTTGAGGTGAGGCTGTACCAGTGCAGTGCAGAGTGGGACAATCACCCTTCTCAAACAGCTGGCTACGCTGTGCTTCATGCACCCCAGGACACAGTTGGCCCTTTTGGCTGCCAGGACACACCATTGGCTCATTCAACTTACCATCAACCCAAACCCCCAGATCTCTTCCTGTGGGGCTGTTCTCCAGCCTCTGGTCTCCCAGTTTGTATGTATAACTGGGATTCCCTGTACCACGTGCAGAATCTGGCACTGCTCTTGTTAAATTTCATACATTTTGTGTTTGACCAGCTCTCTAGTCTATCCAGATCTCACTGTAAGGCCTCTGCCCTTGAAGGATTCCACAGCTCATCCTAGTTTAGTATCGTTGGCAAACCTACCTAGTGTACATTCAACACCTGCATCTAGATAATTTATAAAAACATTAAGACATTACTTGACTTCCCATTTGCTATTTTACTCTCAATACTAGAAATAATGGTGGAAACTGGAATTCATGGTGGACAGCAAGGTTGAACATGATGCAGCAGTGTGCTCCTTCAGCAAAGAGGGCTAGCTGCATCTGGCACTGTGTTAGGACTGTAGCCAGTAGGGACCAAGGGGGTGATCCTTGGGAGGAGGAGGGAGGAGGAGGAGGGAAGGAAGTGATCTTTCCCATGTATTTGTGAGACCGTATCTGAGTGCTGTGTCCAGTTCTGAGCTTCCTAAGAAGCATATGGACACGTTGAAGGGAGTGTGGTGGAGGCCACTAAACTGTTCAGAGAGTTTTGCCCATGGCATGCAAGAGAGAGATGGGTTTTATTTCAACCATTTGAAGGTAAGGTGGAGGGGAATCCTACTTCTGGTTTTCTATACCTAAAAGCAGGGTACAAAGGACATGAAGCCAGAGGTTTTTGAGAGATGCAGAGTGTCAGGACAAGAGTAATGGAAACAAGTAATCATAAAGGTGTTTAAGCACTGAAACAGGTTGTCTGCAGAGGCTGTAGACTTTCTGTCCTTGGAGATGCTGAAAACTGAGCTGTATGGGGCCTGAGCAGCCTGATCTAACTGGAGCTGTCTGGCACATTGTGTCTTCCTGATTTGGTATAGTTTGCAAAATGGAGCGAAGACTGTTAATCTTAAAAGAAAATGCCCTCGGTTTTGCAGGTGTCTCTTCTGTTTTAAATCTGGCAGAAGTATATTTTTAAACACTTTCTTAAGCAGTGCAGAACAGCACTGCAACTGCTAGGCTGTTATCACAGGATCTTCTTGAATTCAGCAGTTGCCAGAAGAGTCTTCTGATGTTACTCTCAATCCTTGGTCACAGCAGATGTATCAAGGGTGAAGGGTGACAAATATTGTATGGATTCTGTGGATGTGGAGCAGAGTGGTTTCTAGGCAGACATTACATTGCAGTTATGTTCTAGAGTTGGTTTTGCTGTAGCAGCTTCGCAGCTGAGTATCTCACAAATTTGTTTGGATGGCTGATTGTATGATTGTAGAAAGTGATTTACAGCAACAGGCAGCTTTCAGAAAGTTCAGCCAGTCATTGTGTCGCTGACTCTTTAGCATGCTAGCAGTTGAGCTAGCAATTTATATCAGCTACCTGCTGTCAAGCTGTTTGTTATCTGTGACCTACTTAATTTCAAATGGAATATTTGCTTGTTTATGTGCAGTTATGCACAGTGGGGCTATCCGTCATTTTGTTGGCAGGACTCGATAAGTCTTTATGAATAGGACTAGCCACCACTAGCAGACCCAGTGGAGGAAGGATCCTGAAAGATCCTGAGCATGACGATTTGCAGATAGGGATTGCTGTGGGGGCAGGAGGCTGTGACTGGCCTCTGTCAGAGCTGGCCATGAGTACAGGCAACCAAACCCCAAGGAGCTGGAGAAAAGCAGTTGCAGGAGAGGATTGCATAGAAAGACAGTTTCAGGCTGGTCAGGGCAATCAGAGCTAAAGGTCTTGGACAAGCCCTAGCATAGGGATGCAACAGTGATCAAGTTTTTGGGGGTTTTTTTTGGGTTTTGGTGGTTTTGTTAATTTGTTTTTTGGGGTTGGGGTGTTTGGTTTTTTTTGAGGAGGAGGAAGGAAGAACAGAGCACTGAAAGGGGCTGTGACTTTCTAGTCTTATGTGAATCAATGTATCATTCTGAGTGTTTGCTTCGTAAAAGAACTTAAAGCAATCTATTAAACTGAAGAGTTCATTAATTCCCTGCTATCCTTTCCATTTTCTGTAGATAGGCAATTTAAACAGCATTATTTGTACAGCAGTTGAAGCATATTTTGGAAAAAAAGCTTTTCAAAACTGAATTGTATTTTACAAAGAATTTTCACTTAAGATAAATACATAGTAGAATATTTTTAATGAATAGATATTCCCCCTTGCAGGGTGTACTGATGTGACCAAATTTTCAGGGTAAACCACTAAGCAGCCATTAGACTATGGTATTTTCTCAAGAAGCTGTGCTGTATTTGAAACATTGATCAAGGTAGTAATATAGAAAATATAAGCAAAAGTTTTTTCACTTCAGTGAAAATACAAATTCAGTATTTTCTCTGCACTCTCAACCTCACTATTCCATTTTCAAAGAAAAACATGTATGATATCTTCCTGAAAAACTTAAAGAATTGTTCCTTCAGTATTGGTATCGGGGCTCATACCCATCGGTTGCTGCTTGTTTGTAAGGCAGGCGTTTTTTCTTTTTTTATTATTGTTACACATTCCATTGCCTGAAGTAGTTTTCTGTTAAGGCTACTACCTATTAATAAAGCAGTGCTGTGGAGGAATCACTCAACTCTAACAAAGCTGGATGTATTCACATACATTTTCATACATCACCTTGTAGTCATAGTGCTACTATGACATTGCACCTTAGAATTATTGTGGGTACAGTTTGAAGATGGCTATATGATGTAAGAGATCACAAGTATAGCTATTATAAGGATAAGGAAAATAAAACCTGTATCCACCGAAGGTATGTTTGCACAGAAGAGGGAATAAAAAGTCTTCAAATGTCTCAATGCTGCTTATAGCTCTGTACTGAGATCCTAAAACGCAAACTTTCTGTCTCAAGATGGTTTCAGATGCTCTGGAAGAATTATCTCCTCTTCTTCTTTCCTTCCCTCTTCCCAGCAATTGTCCAGAGGCTGTTTTCATTTTCTTCCCCTCTCCTTGAAAGATGAGCTAGTGACTGTACCTGGAAGCAAAGTATCAACTCACAGTCTGTTCTTCTGAAGGATCCTGGAGGATACCTTCTGAAGTACTGTAGTAGCAATACCTGCATTTTGTTCCAAAGCTAAAAGATCTAGTCAGATAATTCCACTTCTAAAGCATGGAAGATTAATCACCTGTTAAGGTTATGCAGCTATATCGAGCCAGATGATATATGGGTTATTCACCAGTTATTCACCAGCCCTTGGGCATCGATGATGCTTTGAGCTCTGTTGTTTATTCCCTTTGGCATATGACAAAAGGTTTTGTGAGGATTAAGTGTTTTAATTAGAACTATTTCAGGTGCATATAGAGATCTACAATGTACTGAAGGTCAGATCATATGATTTCTTTTCCAAATGGCTTTGAATTATTTAAAAATATAAGAAATTGATCTAATTTTTGGTTTTAAAACATTTTTTCAACAGGAGGTGGAAACAAAAACTCATTACAGTGAATCAGAAGGATGGTCTCCTCCATGTTTGAAGACAGAGATAGACAAATATTTTTCTTAGTAAATATATGGTCCTTTCTATGGCAAAATATAGCAGTTCTGGTATAATTCAGGTTAAAAAAATCTGGAGTTCTTAATTAAATTACTGTTTGGATCATTCAGTGTGTTTAAATAAGATGTGCTCTATCAGTAGTCATTATTCCCATTGACAATTAGATGTCTAAGAAACATTGTATTCACCTCTCAATACTTTACAAACCCATGTTTGGATTTGTACTCAGAAAAAGTAGTAGGACCCCAGAACAGTACCTTCTCAGTTTGTGACGCTTTGATGTTGGATGAGCCAACAGATTTAAGATTGCTTAATTGCCCAGGAAATTTCAAAAGAGAACTCAAAAGAAGAAAGAAGGTAGCACTAATGTTTCAATAGATTATTTGATTCTATGAGCAGCGAGCCAGTGAGCTGAACCAATACTTCACTATGGTGTTGATGGACCTTATAGCTTTTTCTGATGGAATGTTAAAAATAAGCTCATTCATAACCCACAGTTATGTCTTGGGCAAATTTACTGTTTTGCACATTACCTATATAATTTGGGGTGGGTATGTATTTGTAAGCTTTGAATGACCTGTATTTGATTGGTAAGAAACTTTACCTAATCGTCTGCATATTCTAGCCCAGACCCAATACTTTCTTGTGACAGAATACACAGTTTGCACAGCTAATTCGCTCTTTATTCAGGGCTTTTAAAATTCCCTTAGTTTTTTTTGAACCTCCACTGTGGAAGATGATAAATGTAACCTACTATCTCCAAGGCCATGCAGAATGAAGATATAAATAAACTGTTTATGAAGTATGAATCTCTAGCTAAGAAAATGAAGAGTTTCTGGCATAGCTACCTTAAATTTTTTTTTTTAAAATGTGAAAATTAGATACTTACTTATGAAACCTTGATTAAATTCAAGTTGCCATCAGAATGTAAGAGCAATAATAATAATCATCATCATCATCATCATCATCATCTGCCTGTTCTTAATCTTTACAGCAATTGCACAATGGTACATGTAACTGAGCTGAATAAAACAAGGTGCGGTGTTTTCCATACCCAGTATCTGTGCATAAACAAACAAATAAAAAGCAGTCTAAACAAGATGACCTTAACCTAAACCCTAATTTTGTCCTAATCCTGTAATTGCTGCAAGCAATTACCTGTTAAAGGAAAAAGAATTAAGATAAAACCTGTGACTCTCTTTAGAATGACTCCTTGTTAAAATGGTTATGCTACCCCAATAAACATGTATTAATAACGTAACATTAAATACTTGCCTCTTTGTCATACCTCAGAGTCCTGAAGGATTTCACCAAGTACTATATACAGACAGTGTGGAGACCTGTTGTGTCAGAGAACATATGCTATTTTAAGTTGCAACCTTGGCTGGTTTTGGCTCAAATGGTAGCATGCAGTCTTTTTCTATCTTACAATCCTTGCAGCTTTTCTGACTGGAACCGGATAACTGCAAAACAGAAATTAGGGAAATTAGGCCCAGAATTCTGCCTCTGTCCTTTTGTAGAAACTGGGTTACTTCTACCTATGACACAAATGTTTTGCTATGGTGCTGGGATATGAAGATATAAAATGAATTATGTTGTAAAAAAATGAATGGTGTTTTGAAAATGAAGTCCAAGGACTGTTTCAGGGCTGTCATCAAACTAAGTGTTTTTTTTAAAAATAGATCATGAAATGCATAACAAGTGATATATTGATTGCTTTTCTTTGTGCCTGTATACATAACACAAATGATAGTATTTACTCAGAAATATAAAAGAACAATGCACTTCTTGAAGAGCAGATAGTGGTTGCAACAGAATAAAACAAACAAACCAAAACACCTGATAGTACCTAAGTTTGGCACATATTTGAATTCTTTTCATTAGTTCATGCACTTTAAAAGATCTTTCTCCAAATTAAGAATACCCTGTCATTAGCTATGAATGATAATGTCTGCTGCAGGAAACTGAAGTATAAAGATTGCAGGCTAAGCCAAAATAGTCAGCCAGCAATAGGAAAGATTAGAAGGGTGATGCTGAATTAAATACGATACCTCTATAAACACCATTGCATACATTCTTCACATAGTAAATCTACACTGCACATGCAAATTTATTCATATGGTAATCTATCATATCCAGTTTTTCAGCTGCAAAATAGTAAATGTTTCCCCAGCTGCAAGGAAGATTTTTACAAAGTACATTCAGCTTTCATTTCTTATTGTGAGATGGATTATTTCTGCTTGATGGAGATCGTTTCCACAAGTATGTACTTATTCAGTTGTCTGAATTTTCATAAAGTAATAATCTACCAAGAAAAATCATTAAGATGTCCTCTTTTTTTTGTGGTATTAGTCTATAAATTACATTTGTTCTTGATATATTGCTGTGAAGATGAGGAAGCTGCCTTTATTCAGAGTAGTCTGATGCATTTGTGTGGTGTCTTCAAACATGGCTGGATATGGCAATATTCCAGATCAAATAATAAATTCTATAGAGATGATCAGAGAAGGTGCTTGTACAGACTACACTAAGGCCACACTCAGACAGCACTAATTTTTCAGTCCCTGTATCTGGATCATACACAATTCTGCTGAGATGTAGTGTCTTATTCTGTAGGGTTTATGTGATATTATTTTCGTGTGCTTATTTGCAAATAATTGATGACCAACTGAAAACTTTCACTTTGAGCTACTAGTGAAAAAGGTCTCTCTCATGAGTCTGTTATGTGTTATTTTACAGGAAAGATGGTATTATCTTTTCATACCAGACTTCCAACATTCTTACCTGTTCAGTGCATTAAAGTATATATATTATTGAATTCACCTCAGTTAGGATTGTTCTTTCAGTGTTCAAAGACAAGAAGGATTCCATGATCCTTCTGTGACATGAAAGTAAATTTTTGAAAGTGATGCCATTTTTTTCAGTTCTCTTTTGAATAAGTCTAGTCCAGATACAGTGCTACCAATCTCAACTGGCAAGGTTTGTAGGTCTTTGGCTATTCATGCACTTCATATGTAAGATAGGTGCTTCTGTTCAAATCAGTTGGCAGCTCCAGCTGTGCTAATTGCACACTGTTCTGGAGGCTGGCAATGATTCCGGTTCATTAGGTCGCATATAGCATATGAAGATAGAGTTGACTTCTTTATTATCACCTTATGGACCATCATGAGACAAACTTTGAAGAAACTTATTTTTGTTTGTCTTACCTAAAACCCACAATGTGAAGATTTATGACATCCATTGACAGCTGACTTCTGTCTTTGTTATAAGAATGCAAATCTCTGCAAATCCACAAATTTCTGCTGTACACGACGTTTGCTTTTATGTGGAATGGTTTAGTTTTATAGAGCATCTTTTCCGTCTGGATGACTTGTCTTTTCAGGTTACATGCACTTTGTTGCACATTCACAGTTTGCATTTTTTTCCTCTTTTGGCTTTGATTTCCAAATATTAATATTCAACTACTAAACCAGCATTAGGGTGCTTTGTGGGCATGTGTTGGATATGATGAGCAGAATTTGAGTATAAAATGTTTGGCTGCTGCTTCTCCACATGGAGTGTATGTTATATTTTCTGGCACTTTTTTTTTCTTTTTATATTTGTCTAGCATGGAGCTTTTTATTGTTATAGTCCTCAGTTGACTTCAGCAGAAAATAATTTCTTTATCCTGCCAGAGCACTGAGATTTCATAAATTCTTTCCTACTCAGAGCAAACCTGAGATCGCCACTCCTTCCCTTGATGACCCCTGAGAGATATTGGAAACCTCAGTTCAAAAGGTCCTCTAGTAAATATCAAATTATTATGGCCTCTTTCTTTATTGTGTGTTCCAATAAGTAACTCCTGTAAATTCCTGCAGTTTATCCAGGTGGGGTCTTAGTAAATTGCCTGATATTTAATTAAATAATTTTTCTTCATTATAATGAAAACATGTTCAATTTTTAGGACAAATTTTCTTTTTATTTAAAAATATAAGATTCTTACATAATTCAATGAACAGTTTAAAAATCAGTTAGAAAAACCCACCATAAAATATTAAATACTTCAAATGCTCTTCTCCCCCCCCGTGCCCCCCCTGCCCATTTGAGATGAACTCATATTTCAATAACTACTTCACTTTTAGGGGATCTTTACCAGTTTCCAAAAACTAAATCACATTCTCATTTATTAAATGCAAATTAAGAATTAGTAAATGATAATAAGTTAGTACTTTAGGATTCAGTTCAGCTTAGGCAGAGCAGAGAGACCAGGCCACATCAGTTTGCAGGTATATTACACAAGCCTTGTACATTATATAGGCTTCTTATTTTTTCTGCCACCCAAAATCTGTGCCCACTCTCATCTTGATCAGCATTTGTTTCCTGTTCAACAAAGAGTAAAGGAACAAAAAATGCAATGTCACATAAAATGGTTGTAGCTGATTCCTTCAGATCAGACAACTGTATTTTTCAGCCTCTCTGGGGAAACAACTCTTTAAATTAGGGCCTATCTAATGTCTCTCTCTCTTTTTTTTTCTTCCCAAGGAGCCCCCTCATGAGTGCTCTACATCTAGTGCTACCTGCTCTTCTGTTTTGAAACTGGTGTCTGAGAATATCTTTGCCATGACACCTTCTGTTGTAGTATTGACCCAGCAGCTTCTCTCACTCTTTAAAAAGGACCATGCATTTTGTTTACATGTCTCTACAACGGCTCAACCAGATGTCTTCTGCAAGAATGAAAGGGAAAATAACAGAAGTAGATTTTGGAAAATGGCAGGATTTGGTTCAAAGCCCAGTGATTTATGTTTGAAAAAAACACATCATATTGATCATCCCCCTTTTCTGGCTTTCTTTATACTCCTGACTTTAAAGCCAGATCTTTTTAATCTGTCAAAAGCCAGATTGGCTTTTGAAAGGGGAGGACCTCTCCTGCTTCCTCAATGCCAGCTGCTTTTTCCCTATCAGCCCCTCTTGCCAGTATCAGCATTTATGTGGCCACATCCGGAGCAGCGTAGCAACAGATCCAGCTCAGAAGGATCTCCACTTTCATCAGCACACAAGGAAGCAAAGGGAGTGAGCTACATGGGACAAGAGAAAAGTGTGATCGTCCTTTTTGGAGTTTTGCCAGATTAAGGTAGCAAAGTAACCACAGCTTTAATGAAGGTCTTTTCATGGCAGACTATTCAGATTTCTTTTGAAAGCATATTTGTTCAATACAGTAAGTGCTTGATACTAGCTTCTCCCTTCCTTCATATGATCCTTTGCACTTGAAGTTTTTTTCTGTTTCTGCAGCCATTGGTGCAAATCACATGCTTCCTCTCTACCAAGGAAACAAATTCAGTTTGCATTATTCACGTTTTGGAAGCCCTGTATAGTGTAATTTCCTTTTACTGGCAAACCAGCCCAGTTTACTATTGCTTTCACTTCCCTTCTTACCCCTGTACTCATATTAGCACTGAAATACTCTGGGCAGTGCATTTCCAAGGAATTACTCCATTTCTTGAACATCTAATTTCTCCTGGCTGTGTGCATATGCCTTAGATTACCATCAGCAGCATGTAATAATTTCCAGCCAAATACATTCTTTTCATGTCTTATTATCTAAATGAGTTACATTCCATTGAGTGTATACATAATTGTCTAAGAAACTATTTGATGATCCATGCCTGTTTTGATTTGGGGCTTTTGCACTCCCTGGCTTTCTTCTTAAGCAGCAGCAGTCAGAAGTGATGTTGACAGGGTCAGTGGGCACATTGCTATGGTTGCCCTTATTTGTTCATTGTGGCAGAACAACTCATCAGTCCCTGTTTTTTTAAGTCTTGACCTGACTTTTAAATGCTTCTGAAAACATAAACCCTAATAGGCCAGACTGTTCACTGTCTCATATCAGTCTTAGACAGCTAGCAACTCAAAAACACTTGGTGTTGGTGTTTTTAGACAATACAGCTTCATGACAAATACGTAAAATCAACTTAATTTTAAACCAGTGAACTTTTACACAAGATTTCCTTTGATCTTTATTCCTTAATATCTTTTTATTTATTTTGAGTACAAAGGGTGGGTGCACACATATACATATATACCATGCAGTTTAGCTATATGTAGGTTCAATATGTAAATGCAATTCATTTTCTATGTATTTTACCTGCAGTGAAAATGTTAGTACCAAGAAGACTAAGACTGGATAAGTAATGAAAAACAGATGCTTCTCTCTCTCTCTCTTTAAATCATCTTAAATTGTGACTGCAGGAGGATCAACAGCAGTGTTGGTATGGATAAGTAAGCATATGGCAGATGTTACCATGATTTTGTTAGAGCAGTTGATATTAAGACATCACTGTCTTAAAAGATCCTGGACACAAATAATTGTTTCAAAGGGGGAGAAGTAGAAAGGCAGGTGTATCTACAATAATGGCTTTATTTCCATACTGTTTGAACTGAATTTTGTTTTCTTCCAGGTAGTAGTTTTCACCTTTGACACGATTCCCTCCTTTCTCTTCTACCCTCAGTAAATATTCTTGTTTAAAAAATAAAAAGACCCTTCACTAAAATCTGTGAATTTGCACAAGCCATTTACAAATACAGGGAAATATTTCTTAACTTTGCTGCTGCAATACATGACATTTTATCTTTCTGTGCCCTTTTTGAAAAAGTATCGCCTAAGGACCTGAGGCCCCTAAACAAACCTGAAGACCATCAGTGTGTTTTTCTATATTTTTACAGGAGTGGTCAAATCACACTGTAGCCCAGTGTTAGAAAGTATGGACAAGGAGATAGATTCCTTTTCTGTCCCTGTGTGAGCTACCTAGTGTGAGCTCACCTGAGTATGGGCATGCAGGCACAGTTTTCTGTGTCATGCTAGAAAACTGAGAATTATGTAAATCCTGAATTCTTGGTAGGAAAGATGCTAGCCACTGGCAAATGCTGCACTTTTGTGTGTGTGTGTGTGTTAGAAAGGAGCATTTGGAGCCTTCCTTATTCCACCTTATTCCATTTCTGTCCTTGGGGCATGAGGGGAGAGGTGTCTGATTGAAAATACTGGGGTCTCAGGGAAGAGAGGGAGTGACTAAGGGCAGCCTTGCAGTGCATACCCAGGAATGCCACAAAGCTGAATATTTTGGGTATTCTCTAAGTTTTGGAGGCTGGGGTTTGGAGATAGGCATTCAGATGCAGTTCTACATGCTAGCTGGTTTTTTTAAATGCTGACATTGTAAAAATGCATGAAGACCACAACTCAGCAGGGTGTTGTTGGGAATTGTACAAATATAATGTACAAATTAGTCTAAAATTATTGCAGTGAAAGCATCAAGGAAGAAACAGAGAGGTCAGTGCAGAAAATGGGTGTTTCTATAACCCATACTTCAAGCTGTGTCACAGAGCAGCATAGCTGAAACCCTGCTGCTTCCCCTACTCAGTTAAGGACTTGGTGATTTCTGGCTGTCCGGGGGAGCTGTGCTGGTTACTATAAAACTTGGAACTGGCTGCAGAGCTGATTCTCTTAAAAGTACCATAGCAAGGGTTTGTTTCAAAATAAGGACATTATACATTATTTTAATTATACATTAATTTTAATATAATACAATGCTTAAACTATATTTTAATGCTTACTGTTTTAATACTGCCCAGCTTTAACAGTTGTTACTGTTACTGTGCTGGTACATGTTAATAAAAATTTATTAAAATATTTTGATTAGTATCTGTTGTGTCCAGTTATGGTCTCTCTGTGTATTTTAAATCCTGTGAGAGACAGCTTTTTTGTAAGTTCAGACTAAGGGGAGACCTCATCGTGGTCTGCAGCTTCCTCACAAGGGGAAGAGGAGGGGCAGGCATTGATGTCTTCTCTCCGGTGACCAATGACAGGACCCAATGGAATGGCAGGAAGATGTGCCAGGGGAGGGTCAGGTTGGGTATTGGAAAAGGTTCTTCACCCAGAGGGTGGTGGAGCACTGGGACAGGCTCCCCAGGGAGGTGATCATGGTGCTGAGCCTGACAGTATTCAAGAAGCACTTGGACAATGTCCTCAGACACATGGTGTGAATTTGGAGTTGTCCTGTGCAGGGACAAGAGTTGGACCTGAAGATCCTTGTGGGTCCCTTTCCAAATCAGGACATTCTATGATTCTATAATCATGATGGCCTTGAAGTCAATTTGTCCTGAGTTACCTACATAGAGATTTCCTCTTCCACAGGACAACAATAATTTCAGGAGCTCTGCCAAGTTATTTGACTTCTTTTCATAATATAGTTTTTATCTGCTGAACTAACTTCCATTGTTACTCTGGTGTATCTCCAGACTGTAGGAAAAAAAAGACAGATCTTCTCCGAACAGTCTGGTATTTGAACTTGCTGAGTCTCTACCCCCCCATTCTTTCCTGGGGAAGGCTCTTTTCTTCAAATTCTGTTAAACTTCCTTTAATGTTGATGTTTATGGGTGTTTGACCATCTCCCGTAGGCAATCTCATGTGAATACTCCTTTTTGACGAGAAAGTGAAAGATCTTTTGTATTGCCATCTTTCACAAGTAGCTACTTTTTCTTTTATGTGGATGAGCAAGTTACAGAAGCGCTAGATGGCAGAAGAAAGACTCATGCCTCACGGAGGATATAATCTGGAAGTAAATGAAATAGCGGTGTGTTTCACCTCCTGGACATAGAGAACTATTGTGTGTGGGTTTTGTGTAGAGAAAAAAAAAAAGTTGATTCGTTATTTAATATGTTCACGTCTCTATGAATATGTAGCACTGACTTTGAAATGTAGATACAGTGATAGAGTATACAGGTGTTACTAGTGAGTGTCATTGTGTTACCTCATGAGAATAGCCCAAGTATTTTGAATATTTGGATATCAGATTACCAAACAACTAGAAACTAAGATTTGAACATCTCTCATTTTGTGTGTGCAGGATATGTATAATAGGATTTAAAATATAGCTTATTGAATTACACTTGAAAGAAGTGTACCCAAATTGTTATTTTTTTTGCAGGGCTGAATAGGTATTTAATGGCACTATTTCCCATAATTATTTCTTTGAGATCAAATGTAGACTAGAATAGTTTTCGTAGCTTTCAGCTATAAGGCAAACTGTGCAAAATATCCATAGTAATAGAACCGGTATCTCATTTAAAAGGTCTACTGTTACTATTTACTGCAATTCTACATCATTCTTATATATGTGGGGATTTTATAATTGTTGCAGATATCAGGAACTCTGTGTATTTGGTGAAGCAGCATTCTTTTCAATATGGGTCTTCTTAGAACTGAACTGTGACTTCCTCTGGGGAGATGTCATCTAAGAGTACCTGTAAATTTGTCATGAAGTCCTTGCTTTCTAGTTTCATGGAATAAAATGAAGGTTTCTCAGAACTACATTCAACATGGAAGTGATGAAATGGATAAAAATGTACTACTCATGTTAAAAAGTATCATGACATCTTTTGGACACCTACAGCTTACCTATCATAACACATTAATTTTCTGACAACATTAGTGCAATGTCAAGAATTTGAGGCAAATTTCCTACTTATATTAGGATGATTTTTATTCCAGCAGTCAGCTAAGTATTTTATTGTTCATATACTTACAGGTTCATGAAGTAGTGATATTTCAATATATGGTCTTTAATCATCATTTTGAGCAGCACAGGGTTTCTAGCAAAACTGAATTTATTATTTTATTAGCATTTTTTAAGACAGTCTTTCTGGTGATACTTTGGCTTGAAGCCAGAGCAAAAGGGCTGTCTGAGAATAGAGGTTGTATTACCTGCATTGCTCTATTTTTTCAGTGACGAAGCTGGTTATTTGTGTTCAGGGAAGAGATGCAGGTAGCTGTATTTTGAGCTACTTTATAAATGCAGCATTTGGTTAAAAGAGAAGTTTCAATTTAAGTGTATGAAGATGAAAACTGACTCCCTACAAGAACACCCATTTCTGTGGAAATGAAGAAAAGGTTTTTTTACAAAATTAACAGTGCATAACTAGATTTCAGAATAAAAGGGATTGTTTCTCATTTTCTACTGCAAGGGAACTGTAATTTTCAGATAGGTCACAAGTCTTCTGGGTTTTTTTTTAATTTATTTTTCAAATTCTTGTATGCTGAAAATGAGAAAAAGGACAGTCATTGATAAGATACCAATAGCTGAACAATAACTTGACATGGGATTTAGTTAACAGGAAGGTGTTCCTGGTCAAAGCAAATGCTAGTCTCATGATTATTCAAAGGTCTCTCTCAATTATTCTTGCCCGATCTGTTCCACATTGCATAGATTAAGCCATTATTAAACCAGGATTTAAACCTCTTACATGTAAAGGTGAGTTACTGCCATATGCCTCTACAGATATGTCAGGAGCACAGAAGGTAGCAGAGAGGAAGGCAGGCAGTTTCCAGAAAAGTCATGCGCAATCTGGGAGTTACACACTGCCAATGGAAATTTTGCATAAGCCAAAAATCCCCTCTTCCCTGTTGGTCATCTTCCCTAACCTATACATTTTTTCCCATGTATGAACCACTGCCACCGTAGCAGCGAAGAAAGCTGATTGCTGAGGAAAGAAACTATTTCAATGGAAAATGAAGGAAAACTTCATTATATGCTATGAATTATTCCTTCTGTATGCACAAATCTTTCTGTTTCAATCTATCAAAAGAAACTCTATTTAATTGACTTGTATCCTGTATTATAAATCTGTCTGCTCATTAAACTCAGGCAGAATTACAGTGGAATTTAATACAGCAGTAGCTATTAATATTCCTCAGAATATAGCACTTAATATTATCCCAACTAATGCCTACCAGACAGAATAATGATATTTTACAATATTAAAAAGTTGTAAAACATTATCTCAGTATTATTCATGCTAAGAACTTCATTTGCAAAATACCAGAGTCTTTCCACTCCTGCTCTGCTCAAATGTGGGTTCATGTCTTCCACAAAGATGTGAAGAAGGATAGGATTTTGCAAGCACAACCAGCACACTGCGCAGTACTGTGAACAGCTCTACTGAGTCCAGGAGGTCTAGGGTTTTAGTGGAGCCAAAAGCCGGACTACAGCTACTAAGCTACTAAGACCGTAAATGATCAAACTTCTCATTGGAACTGTTTCACTTTGTACAAATATTCATTTGCTGTGACATGTTAGAGTGGCAGGATGCCAAAATACATACCCGGACATCTTTTTCTGACTTAGGAGGTACCTTTGCTCTTCTGAAAAGGTCTTTGGATAAAAAAAAAAAAAAAAAAGAATGAGGGTATGAAATCTGTGACCATCAAAAGAAGACAGCATGCAAGTAATAAGGAAAAAGTCAAAGATTATTTTTAAAAGGAGGAATTGAGGGAAAATTGGAGGAAAGACAAGGCATTGGAATCCAAGTAAAAGACTTGAGCAGCCTTTTTGTGTCTATCACATGTACAGGGAAGAAGTAGTAGGTGTGCAAGGCAGTCTTGTGAAGAGAACATATTAACTCTCTTCCAGCTGCGAAAGAAGTTCCAAGGAAAGCTAAGCTAAAGTTTGCTTGTAGGACCTGTTTTTTCATGCTTCCTTGGTCCTTTATTGGATAAATTCTTTCTTCCCCTCCTGCCCCTCTTTCCTTCACTCAAAACCTAATGATGATTTAATTTCTCACAGAAATGAATAAAGGTAGTGCCTGTTATAAATATGTATTTTAGGGAAAGTTAGGGTACTTTATAAAAAAGCACAAGCACAGAAATCTTGGTGATTTTGTTGCCAGTTGAAAAAAAAAACCAGTGTAATAACAAATATTTCAAAGACACATAAAAACAGGGAATATATTGTAAATGCTTGTTTCACAAGTGAAAATTAAATCCAGAGCCAATGTATAAACAGCAGATGGAGTTAGAAATGAACAATGCACAGCGTTCTGCAAAAGTGACCTTCATGTAAGTGTATGCATCTTTCATGATCACTCATGGCATGCAAAGCATATAGCAGCCAGCAAGATGGGAACACATCCCTCAGTCAGCCCACCTTAATTCTGCTGATCTCACCATATCTTCTTTCTTTTTTTTTTGGAAGACAAGCTGTGTTGTATAAATATTTTACAATGTTTTATTCTAATTTTTTTCGTGGCAGTCTGAATAACACATACAAAGATTCTGTGCATCTTATCAAAATATGCTTTCTACCTTCATTACTTTCCTCCCTCTCCAAAAATCTTCCTCTTTGAGCAAAATTTTCTGTCTCATTTATCAGCATGGACTGCAAAAGGAATATAACTTGTATATAGAACCCTCCAGGGAGAGAGGTTCTCCCAAGTGTTATGACATTTTAAATACTGTTAGGAATATCAATTTCCATTAAAAAATGCAATACTAAGTGCTAATTCACTTATGGGCCACATTGTGGCTTGAAGGCCGCAGGTTGTGAATATATATAATGTTGTGAGATGGCTTGATAGTTTATTGCTACGTGGTGTCCTTGGGGGACTCTCCAGTAGTATTCTTGCCCTCACACCAAATGCACATGCACTGGAGTGACGTTTCCATCTCAGGAGTGAAGGAGGGCTGCCTTCTGCAAGACCAGCTTTGCTTGCATGCTGAGGGAGGGAACAGATATTGCCCTAGTTTTACACTCCTTTTTTCACTTTTGGAGAAACTGGTAGTTCCACTAGGAAGCCAGTATTCGTTATACTTAGAGTATCAATCCACGGATAGCAGTGCAGGCTGAATACCCTTTGCACAGGATTTGAGGGGAGTGAAAGGACTCTGAACAGCATCTCCTTCTATGCATCTGCAAGAGCCAGGCTCAAGTGGATTACAACATCTCTGCGGCATAGAGTACCCGGAGGATTGCTAGTGCTGCAGGTAGCTGCTCATCAGTGACAATTCTTGTACAGATTTCTGGGAATGACTGCTCAGTGTATAAATATCTTGAAGGGTTGTTCATGAATGTCCTACACTTACTTTCATTTTCCTAAAATACGTGGCCCAGCTGTTTGCAAAGAGGATGTGCTGAAAGTTTGGAGCAGGGAGTGAAAGTACAGTACAGATGACCTAAACAGACTTGGGCATAAAGAGGTTGAAGTTTCTGAGATCTCTTAACCTGATGTTGTTAATCCTATGTGTTTGATAAAGCTAATGCATATCTTCTCTTCTTGCGAGCACTGCTTATGTTTGTGAAATTTACCCTAAATATTGAAATGTATTGTGTGAACAGAGAGAGGTGCAAGTTGTTAGGTGTTAAGGTAATATAAAGTGTCATAACGCAAAAATTTGTTCCAAACAGCATCCTATCTGTGACAGTGACTAATGCTTCCTCCTTTTTGCAAATGCTCAGAGTATCCTACAGAAGATATTAATGGAAAAGTTTGAGCTTTACCCTGAGCAGTAAATGTTTGGCTTATTTGCAGAAGCGTAAGCATGTACATATATAGCAATCCCATCTAATAGAAATGTGAATGATAGCAATATTTGAATTCTATCTAATCCTAATTTTGTTCTTGTTTGCCATATTATGTGGCAATAAATCCTTTTCGTTAATTATTCCCCAAGTTCGTTTCCTTTTACTGGATTTAAATTTCACTGAATACTCCTGTGTTTTCCCAGCTTTCACTGCAATTCATGGTCTTTGTAAGCATTTATCTTAACCTTCTCTTCCAAACAAATGGTTCTAAAGTTCACTTCTTCATATACACAGTATGTCCTTTCCATGCTTAGTTCATCAAGTATACCGCAGTTGGGTTTTTTAGCATACAGAATCACAGAATCACAGGTTGGAAGGGACCTCAGGGATCATCTAGTTCAACCACTAAGGACCCTCAATGAAATGGAAACAGTGAGCCACCTGTGTGGAAACTGCATCTTTAAACTCATCCCTTGCTATCCAGCCAACACAATTACTATTCTTTATAAAATTAACTAACCTTCTTATGCATGTTTATCTGAGTAACTAGGATTTCTTACAAAGCTAGGCGGGTTCGTGGTGGGTTTTTTTTTTGGTGGTGGCCTGTTTTTTTCATTTATAGCTGTGCTGTACTTTGATTATGATGCAAGCTTGCTCCAGATACAGTTTAGTAATCCTTCTACCGTCCAGCTGAAGGTAGGACTCAAGTCATCCCTCACGGAGGTGAGCAGGCTGATTTCAAGTAAGTATGGTGTATGAAAATCATCTTTGCAACCACCGTTGCTTCTGCATGAGAGATTTTAAAGCCAGATCCACAAAGTTCTTGCAACAGGGTTGCAAAAAGCAGTGGAACTACTTATGAAATATGATTGCTCCCTCCTGCACATACAGTTATATGAGTGACATGTGTTACATATAAAGTATTTCTTCATATTGTAAAATGGGGACTCTTCTTGTCTCTCCTCTAGTGCGGGCCATCATCAGAAGTAGTGGTGAGGTACTTTCTGGCTTGGAAACACAGGAGGCAAGTGTTTCCTTCCCTCCTCTGCCTGCCAGGGCAACCACATTTGCATGAATTCCCCAAGCTCCCTACCAGCAGCCCCTACTCCAATTTCATCTTGCAGTCAACAGCATTCTGCTCCTCAGGGAGCGTAACCCTGGCAGTGGAGGCTGCTCAGAGGATGTGGCCTGTGTTGCTGTGCATTCCCCAGCGGGCCCTGTGGGCCCCACTGCTGGCTCCCAGGCTGCTGCCAGAGCAAAAGGAAGGCAGTAGCTGCCAGCACAGCTGCCCTCTGCTCCCAGGAGACCCCCTTCTGCTGGGACACCGGAGTGATGAATGTCTTGCCAACACTGTTAATCAGGTCACAATTTTTTCATAATGCTCTCTCCCCCCACTTTTAAAAATAAATAATAATAATTTAAAAGTCCAACTCTGTGTGTGGAACATTGCGGATGTAGCTGTTTGAACTGGATGTTCAAATAACATCTGCCCCCCTCCGTCAGTGTTTCTGTATTGTTTATCTTCTGCCAGGGTAGCCCATGAGGACATTAGCAAAGACAGTGCTGGCAACACATCTCTTAAGACTGTCACTTTCTGTGTCAGTGGAAGCTACGCTGAAGGGACTTGTCAGAGGAGAGCTAGCTCTGCGAATTAGTTTGTAACAGTTGGCTGCTTCAGAAAAAGAGGATTTTCCTCTTTGCCAGATCCCACCTCATCAATATTATATTGCTTTCACTCTCCATGGGTAGCCAGAGCAAGCACAGTACATCTCTACCCATTTGCACAGTACATCAGAGAGTGTTAATGTCATTATACTGCCTAGAATGGAAGTGGCATTAAAAAGCCTTTTAGAAAGTGGTTCTCTTGTATCTTTTTAATGGTCTTGCACTGGAAGGAATGATTGCAATTAGTAATTGATAACATTAAGTGGAAAGTAAGAACTAATTTGTTATTTCCCCTGAAATAAATTAAAGGGGTTTTGTGTCTGAAAGAAGAACCATATGCAATTGAAATGATTGCGAAAGCTTACAAAATTTAAGTACTTCTCAATTATATTTTAATACCTTGGGGGTTGTTCAAGTATGCTCACTATATGAATAAAATAGTAGTGTTTTGCCTATAGTTCATATATATATGTTTTGTTTGCTGCATGTGGCAGTGTCTTTTTACATGGAGATAAAGCATGTATTTAACATCTTGTTTCACATCTGTACATCACAGCTGGTTTTAGATCAGGAAAGAGAGCAGGTCCTATGTCTCCTTGGATTACTAGTTTCTATGACAGCAGAAACTGAGGTAATGAATTTGGATGGTCTGGGTTTCTTTTATGATTTGCTGCTATAGTCCCTTCCAAAACTGCTGTGCTTCACTGCAAGGAGTAGGAGCAATGACCTCTGTGGAATTACCTAGAAGAAAAATGAAAATCAAAGTTGATGATTCCCCTAAAAGATTATTCAGAATCTCTGTCCTTACTAACCAGCAGTTCATGTAATCTATCTCAAATATTTCTATATATTTTCAACACCTGAATTATCTTAAATAGTACTCTAGGGATTGGAAAAGATGATGTTGATTGGATATTATACTTTAATCCTACCACAGACTAAGGACACAGAGAAGAAAAAAAAATCACTCTTTGTATGCCCACTTATGTGGTTTTTGTTTTGTTTTGGTTTTGTGTGTGTTTTTGAGCTACGATATATTTGCTTATGTTCAAATATTGAGGAATGTTGCTGTCGTGGCAATCCTGGAAATTGTGTCTGATTCAGCTTGCATTTCCCTTGCTCTAAAGCATGTTCTTCCCCCTTTAAACAGGCTATTATAGAGTGTTCTTGGCTTCTTTACGAAACTTAGTGCTGGTACAAAGACAAGGAATGTAACTGTTAGGCTTTAGAAATAATGTGAAAGAAAGCAATCAACCAGGTAAATACAATTACAACTCAAAAAAATGCAATTAAGTACAATCAGGAAATACAGTTAACCCTTCAAACTAAATTGATATTTGTAACATATCTTGCATAAGGAAACAAATTATTTTTGTGATCAGAGGTTATGTTTATTCTTGTATGTGTATCATCCTCGGGCAGCTAATTTTCAAGTCTTTCCCCTTTAAAACAGGGCAAAATACTGAACAAAAGTAGTGTTACCAACTCAAAGTCCAATGTACTTTTGCACAAAAGTCCCCACATTTTTACTTATGTGTGCTGATCTGCCTAATAGTATTAGTGTTCTCTACAGTTCTTGCCTTTCAGGATTATTATTTTTCTCCCACGAAATAAACAACTTGAATTTCTTATGGTTAGTGTTGCTCCAGAACCATCTGCATGGCTAAGCCAGGCCCATGCAACATTAACCATGCCGTCCCAGCCTTGCTGGTGTTGCTGTAGGAATGCTGGCTTGTGCAAAGTCCATGGGAGGGACATGTTGTCCCCATTCCTGTTCTGAAAGAGCCAGAGACCAAAGTTCTGCCTCTCACAAGCAACTTCTGTGCCCTGGGCATGCATGGGTTTCAAACTGTCTGGTGATAAACACCCTGAATGTCAGACATGTAGCACGTCTTTTCCCTTCATCCATTTCCAGTGCTATTTGGAGGAAGTCCACCAATATTTGAATTGGTGTCTTATTCCAAGGCTACAGGCTTTTTTCTTTTCATCTGTCTGGATGCGTGTGAGTGAGGAAGGTTATCTCTGCCTGACGTCTTGAACATAATGAGAAAGACATTCTTCACTGTTGTAGACATCCAGAGATCATCTGGTCCAGCCTCCCGACAAGCAAGACAAATTTCAAAGTTAGGTCAGATTGCTAGGCTGAGTTGGGAAAATCTTCAAAGGTGGATATACCACAACATGCCTGGGCAACCTGTCCCAGTGTTGACTACTCCAATGGGATTTTTTAACCTATGTGCATTTAGAATTGTGCTAATTGCAATTTGTGACCACTGCCTCTTGCCCTTTCTCTGTGCCTCTGAGCAAACTCTGACACTCTTTTCTACAAGTCCCTTTATGCAGTGGAATTCAGCAATTGTCTCCCACCCTCACCCTTCTCTAGGCTGAATAAACCAATTCCCTTATCTGCCCCTCACGTGTCATGTGCTCCTGTAATGATCTTTTTGTGTTCTTACTTGCACTGAAATTACCTCAGTAGAGCAGATTAATGTGAATGTTGCTTATCAGGATCCCCTGTTACTACTGTTTTTAGCAAGCAAAAGCAAAACTGTCATAAGGAGACATCTTTTACATAACCAGTAATAACTCATATTCTAAAAAGAAAAAAACTGACCCTTTTGTTTTCTTCATTTTCCTCACACTCTTTTCTGCTTGCGTCCTCTGCGTTATGCCTATATGTAATTGCTGTCTCTGACCATCTAACTTCATCAAGTCTATGGCCATACCATTCAGTCTTGTTCAACCTATGATACTTGTGTCACCTAAAATTTGCCAGAACCAGGCCGAATGCCTGGTCCAGACAAAAGTCTTGAGTATCTTCTGTGGACCAACATCCCCTTAAGGCTGCTTCTCTTGAGCACAGGAGTCTGAATAACGGCAGAGCTTTCTGGATGAGTTTATTCATACAACTACCATTAGGTCACTGTATTCTTTACAGAACCTTTCATAATTATCCAGTGAAAAATCTGCCTAAGGCAATGACCTGGTTCACCTTTGAATTGTGAATTACCTACATGTGCAGTCACTCAGGGAACTCGCTAACTGTAAGGCACTCATACTGAGTGGCCCATAGAGAAATCTGAGAAAGTGCTTACGTCCAACTTCATTTAATGGACTTCAAATTTGGGCAAATGAAATCAGGCTAAGAACCACCAGCTGCTCCTTACATGTAAGTACTATCCTGAGTTTTAAACTTTTTATTAGTTTGTAGAGCATATGGAAGGAAGAGTGGTGTTTCTGTGGATTTTGTAATTTTAATTGTGAGATTGTAGTTTATAGCAGCGAGAAGAACAAAAAGAGAAATACCAGCAGTAGCAGCTTCTGTCTCAAATTCAGTTTGGAGCATTACAGAACTTTCCCTGGCAGCCAGGTTCTGGCCTGCTTCATCCTGTATGATTTCCTCTCTCATTGTACTTAAAAATCAGTTTTAAACAAAATTAATAGCCTTTGAATATGGGATGGGTGTATGTAATTTCTGCACTATATAAAACATATTTCTATATGCATATGTGTGTGTGTATATATATATAAACATATATTAAAAAAAACCCCACGTTTCAACAAGCAGACTGCATTAGTGGCTGGGTATAGAACATAGCAATGTACCAAACACAGTTTTTGTGCTCCCTAATCTTTCCCTTACCTCCCATGAACCACAAACCTGGAGAAGTCACTTAGGACTAGATGAACCAATGCAAGGCAACATGGTTTGACTGCTTGTCTAATTTGTATTAAGGTTGTTTTAAATAAAATGCCTTTATCCCCAAAATGTAGTCTCTCTCTTGCATGTTTGTGCATACACAAATTAGTCGATCATTTTGGTTAAAATCATAGTCCCAACAGGAACTGTTGAATTCATTATTCTGCCCATAAAGAAAATAACCCCAAGCTTCTGGACTTTGTAGGTTTCTCCTGCTAGGCTCAATTCTCCACAATGACTTAGCTACCTATCCAAAATTGATGATAGCAGAAATTCAGTTCTATGTCTATGCCTAACAGAGACGCTGTTTTTTCTTGGTTTTGCAAAAGAGGGAGAAAAAAAAGGAGTTTTTTTTTTTCACATTGGCTAGCCACATGACATTTTTCTGATTTTTTTAACTATGAAAGAAGGTGCTTTAATGGCAAAAGAATGGAGCATAAAGATGAACTGTGTCTAAGTTGTTTTATGAGCTTTTCAGTTGAATTGATCTAGCTCAATAGACTTAATGCATTTGAAAATGAACCTTTTCCCTGTTCTAAGCAAGACCTTCAATATGAACTGAAAGTATCACAATAAAGAACTGAAAGTTGTTGTTCTCCTAGTAAGCATTGACAGCTGAATCTTACTTTCTTCTATAACACTGTTCAAAACCAGAGAGGGAAAAAATTCCTTTAATAGGTTATAACTATTTTCCAGTGATGAATCAGAACATCTAATGTTTATTTGCTAAGCATGAACAATGTAGTCAATGTTGCATAAGTCATAAAAGCAGTCTGTGCCTCAAAGAACATTTTAATCTAACAACACAGATATTGAGTAGGCAAAACATGCCAGAGTCCCCAGCAGTAGATAATTGGTATTTTTAGTCAAATTTGTAATTAATATAACTTATTCACTGTTTCTAGGCTTATTTGAAAAGGTCTTGACTAAATACTGAGACAAGTTCATTTCCTAGACTGTATGAGAACATACTTAATATGAGAAATGGTTACTGTGATTTCATCTGGCATCAAGGACATCAATGAGTGACTAAACTCCTTCTTTGAAATTAATTGCTTTACTCAAAGCACAAGATAATTCTTTGTACATGAAGAGAGAATGGTATTCCCTACTGGAAACAGCAATTTGTATTGAATGCGAGCTGTTGCTGTTACAAATTTCAACAGTACCTTCTTGCTACTACTTTCCCTTTCATACCTGCACTCCATGGGATAACAATATTAAGTATTTGAAGTCAGGGGGACTACCAGTTAGCTTCCTGTGGATCCAGATGTTTGGAATATGAATCCAGAACAGAAGAGGTGGGCTGCATTCTCTGTGGGCAGTAAACAGCAGCTGTCTTCCTACCTGCCTTGAAAATCTGGGCTCGGTCAGGCAGAGATGCAGAACCTTTGCAGCTGCAAGTCAAGGGAAAGAAATGTTTTAAATGGCAAAGCTTTCTCTGTGATGTGAAGCGTTCTAAAAAAAAACCCATAATGTTTGCTCATTTGGGTGCCTGAAATTAGAATGTGTGTTGGCATGAATCTGTCTCTGGCAGACAGTTAATGCAACTGCTGATTTCACAAGTCTTGTGAAAATTGGTGTCTGTGAAGCTCTCAGACATCAGCAAAGATAGATGCAAAAAATCATTAGCATAGCCTGTTTCCCCATTTATAATCTTATATAAGAGAGGAGAAAATGGATATCTACTGATTTTCTTAAACAGTTCTTGCGCACACAACTCAAAAATAGCTGTGTGCTAAAAGGCTGAATTTTCCTGTAACTGGAATTTATTGAGTATTATTTTTAAAATTCCATTACAATTTCCTGATGAAAAAATTTTTGTTGCATTTTCCTATTGATACACTGAAAGTTATCCTCAGGTGCAGGTGTAAAAATGTCTTCTGTCTTTCCCACTTGAAAGTTCTGAAACTCTAAGGATTAGGAGTGAGAGAAGTAGCTTCAAAAGGAGACTGAAGAGAAGCAGGAAGTAAGTGGTGGCAGGCAGGGCTGGGGTAGAGCCTCTCTCAAGCAATAGCGAGGTGCTGCCAGTGCAACTTCCTAGCGCTTGAGCTGGGAGAACGGGGCAGTGAAGGGGGACCTGGATTACCACTTCAGATTAAAATAAATTAAGAAATAATAAGAGTACCAGGAAGATGGACTAGGTTATATCTACCCCACCAAGACTAAGAAAACTTATTTTCACATATATGTGAGTGCTGTTCTGGGTCCTCCACTTGCTTGTCTAGCCAGGATTCATGCCACAGTGATACCGCTGCGATGGTGGGAGAACTTAAATTTCATCCAGCATGAAAGAGGCAGCACAGTGGTAGTGCAAACACACAAGTGATTGGTATTGAGTGGGATGATAACCATGTGCCTAAGTCTTGTCCTGAATGTGTGAAACCTGACACATCTGGTATTGGCCACTGGATTGTATAATATAATACAGGAGTTCACCTGCAGGACAATTCAGTTCTTCCGTTCCAGTAGTGGAGATGCAGCCTCCTTAGGCCATGCCAGAATCCTTGCATTCTCAACATGGGAAATGGGGAGTGCTTAATATGCTAATGATGTGTACATTGTTTTGAATCTTATTATTTTTGTGGCTTTATATGATTATTGCATAATCAATTTTTCCTTTGAGCAAAATGCTCGTCTGGGCAGGTATTTATTTGATATTTGTAGATGATTGCTGTTCTTTGGGGTAAAATAAAACAGGAAAAGTAGAGAGAGAAGTTTAATGCTGTTGAAAGAAAACAGCAAATGTTTTTTTTGCTTCCTGAAAATCAAAGATACTACAAATTGCCCTTCAGAAATAACAAAAATATCTTCTAAAAGGGACTTTTGAAATAGGAAATATCTTTTGCTTAAGCTTTGTGCAGCTTACTTGAAGTAAGTTAAAAGGACTTTGCTTCATGTAAAGCCATTCTTTATTACATTCTTGATAGGATTAAAATCAGCTGTAAGCAACAATATTATATAATTAATTAGATTTTAAGAGCTGAACTAACGTGGTATTATTTGGAAAGCCAGCACTAGTGAATCAAAATCTTTATACATCCTCTGATCCTGCTTCTTTTCCAATTCTGTTTTCATGTCTACTACTAGCATCAAATAAATAGGCACAATCATAAAACCAATATAGCCCATTTAGAAGCTGGCAGTGAAAAATAAGTAATTCACTAAATACAAGTGTACTCATGTAGGATCAGCAAATATATTTCAAATCTCCTCCAATAGCCATTACAGTAATTTCTCAATCCAGTTTAGCAGTTCTGTTCATGTCACATCTCATTTTATTGCTTGCATTTTACCATGCTGAGGAGCTTTCTGATGATCTGTTTATGGATTTTTCATTTCCTCAATTGGTGGGTGTGTAATATTTATTTAAAATGAAATTTCATGGTGCAAACCACAACCATGAAGTTTTGAAGCACAACATACAGCAAATTCCAGCTTCAGCTCAGTGAGAAAGAGATGGGAGGTATAGCGAACAACATTAGCAATAGAAGGTGGCACACAGGCAGATATTTTAATTTATAATAGACAGTTATCAAACACAAACTTTGGTTTCTGTTAGTAGACAAGTAGTATTTAGCACTCAGGTTCCCTTGATTTCAATAAAGGAAATATTTATATGGAACAGATACGGCATCTTCAGAGCTGACACAGAAGTTTGATGAAAAACTGTGATGTGTCCAACACAGAAGCTACACATAACGGTTGGGGTTGATGCTTCTATAAACCATCCTTACATCCAAGTAATCTGCTTGACACTGCAGCACAGGCATAAACCAACAAGGTTTACAGCTAGTTTGGAGTAATCCTAATGGTTTCTATAGATACAACTGTGTCAAGGTACCTTGTGCTGTAGATCTGTAAGGAAAGGGGTATGGGGTGCGGGCTTTGGGAGGCTTGATTTGCCTGTTGGCAGTGGCTCTGGAAATTAGAACTAGAGGCAAGGAACTAATCTCAGGGTTTATGACTGGAACCTGAGCATCACATAGCAAATCAGTGTGGTTAGCAACCTCAGTCTTTCTGCAGACTATCAGAAGAGGCAAATATTTTTCCAGCTAGTTGGGTTTTCCCTTTCTGTTTTCCAAGAGGGTTTGCTCCCTCTTTGTTCCAAAAGCAGAGAGGTAGAGGCAGTCTACTTCTGTGTATGTATTACCAATCATGTTGTAAAGACACTTCTTGTTTGTGCCTTCCTGGCAGTGTTTTTCATGTTCTCCACTTGTTGGGATCCAGGAGGAGCTAGGAAACACAGAAGGTGGCAGTAAACGCACCATCTGTGGCAGTACCCTGTAGCGTCTACAGTTTCTTTCTTTATAGATGATAAAGGATTTATCCTATTTTTCTTTGGTTTGCTTTATTTGTTATTGTTGCTTCCAGTGTAGAATTAGTGAGCAAATATCTTTGCCCAGGAGTTTGAATCTCAGTGCCAGAATTTGCATGTGTTCTCAATGGAAACATGCCATTACAGGAAATCTCTGCTGTTCAATGAGAAAGAAAATTAGTGCTTGGGCTCATTTTAGGAAAAACAAGCTGGTCAAACTGTTAGTGATAAACAGACCATTCAACCAGTCGGTGCTTCTGCATATACAGGTAAAGTATTTATTTCCATGTATCAAGTGCAATGAAAGTATTAGGTAAGACAATGTCAGCCAGCAAACTGCTGTTGCATAGGAAATGCTCAATAAGTAATCAGTTTACACACATAATAGGATTTCTGTTCTTTGAGAGAGGAGGAAGTGGATAAAGAGGAAATGGAGTAGTGCAAATTACTGAGCCTTTGATTCACTGAGTAACACCAGTGTGGACAGGATATATTAATGTGTTCATTTCAGTTTGAGACATTGCTGTCAGAAGAATAGGGGTGGTAGTATCTTGGAAACAAACTGAAATAGAATTTTCTCTTGAAATGAGAAATACAAGGTAACACACTGTTACGCGTTTGGTATTTCTATATATTGAGTCAGTCAGAAAATGAATAGTCAGTTCTACCTGCTTCACTTAACCTCTAGCTTCCTGCCCATTTTTCATCGTTCCGGTTGCAGTGAGTTTGGTCACTTACCCTACACAAGGTTACTGATGAACTGCGTTGTTTAACCCAACCATCTCACCATTGAATAACACTTGCAGCGTGTTTGCTAGGAAAGATTTAGTCATATTTTAAGTCATTGCCATTGATGCCATGAAAAGCCAAAATCAAGACTCAAGTTAGGCCACAAGTTTTAGTCACAACAGCTCTAACTCTAGCAATACAGTTAATTACATGTTTGCTGTAAGTAGGAAGTAGGAGAAGATACCATGTCCAAGGACAATGCTGACTCTTTGGGAAGCAAAGTACTACCAGTATTAGAGTTTTGCCCTTATATCTGGTACATCTGTTAACGCTCCTAAATTACCTGTGAGCTTCTGACAGGAAGAACAACTATTAGGCAGTTCTGGCTTCACGTTCATTCTTTTTCCTTGTTGATAATAAGACTTTTCTTGCATGCAGGAAGTGGGAAGCTCTATGATTCTAACAGACTAATACTGCTGAACTGAATTTTCCCATAAATATCTGCAGTACCCTCAAAAGCCTTTTCTATTTTACAATAGCGAGGCTAAAGCTGAGAGAAAGCCAGAGGAGAAAGTTGTCTTCAGGCACGTTTTCCAGAGACAGATCAGGCCCTATGATGAGTGGTTCCCATGGTAGCTGCTGGCACATAGATTGCCATACACACACATGCATGCAAAATAGGGTCCCTCACCCAGGTGATGAGCTAGAAATGGAGTTTAATGAGAACACAAGACAGACTGCACTGATCAGGCACAGTACATCAGATAAGTGTACTGACCAGCCCTGTTTGCACGTGAAAAGTCACTTTTATCCATTTTTTGTCTGTGCTTATTCCTCCTCCATGCTTATTCCTCCTCAAGCCACCATGATCCCTCCTGGTTCATCCTCTGAACATCCCATAAGTCTTATACAAGCCCAAAAGGCTCTTCCTGGCATAATGAGTCCGATGGCTCTGTTGGCCATAGCCCAGTAGTCTGTGTGAGGCTGCAGGGTCAGTGGACCCCACAGTCCTTAGTGGGGCTGGCCACTCTCCTGCTGTCATGCAGGAAGCCCAGCCAGGGGCTCCTGGAGGGGTGACCAGAGATCCCCACCTACTACTCCCTTGCCCTCTTTGTGTTTGTGGGGTCTCCAACAAATGGCCTTTAATTGCATAGCCCAACAAAAAGGAGAAAGGAGATCTGGTGTCTTTAGAAAAAAATCAGTTCCATGCAACACCCAGATAAGTAATGGACTACTAGCATGCAAGGTACTTTAAAATGTTGTGAGAACTAGACCTTGAAGTAGCAAGAGGGAGAGAGGGATGCTGTTCTTGATACTGCATGGCGGAAGGGAACTGGCTCCTGCTTAGGGACTACCTACTGTTTATTAGCAATCCCTGGCTGTCCTAAAACAGAGGTGTCCTTCCTCATGTCACCCATGTTACTATGGGAAGTCACTTCAGAAAATTTCTCAGAGAAGTTTTCTCCAATATTTCGTAACTTGGTAAATCTCAAAACATTCTACATTGGCATTGTGACTGTTATGTTTTCAACACAGTCCAATAAAGTGACTGAAAGGAAACAAAGTGAGAAGATCAAATATGATAGAGATTTTGATTTTCAGTAGTCTTTTCCATCAGATCTAAAAAAAATAGCATAATTCCATTAAACATTTTACTTCCAGCTGTAAATATTTACACTGCTTAAAACTGGGAATCTCTTCTGTCCAAAACTGTATGTTATTTATAACATAGTATAGTATAATATAATACAATATACTACCATAGTATTAGAAAAAAATTTTTTTTCTATTATGTACGTATTGGTCACAGTATTTTGACTGTGCTTCTCAGCCCCAGATCTTCTGTTTTATTAGTTCTTACCATCTCCTACCAATAAAAAAGAATGGTCTGATATTATTGGTGTTTTGCAGGTTGGGAAACTGAGGCAAAGTCCAGGAATAATTTAAGTAAGATTATTCAGGAATTTGCTTGCAGAGCAGCAGTTTCAACCTCCAGTTGTCTCTCTGAAGGTCCAGCCATGCTGCATCTTGGATACAGTGATAGGTAGCCCCAAAATTTCCTTTTGCCGGAAACACACTGTTGATGTAATGAGTTTTAAGTCAAGAGTGACATCCAGTGGTCAGACCCATTATATTTCCAAGACTGTTTTCATTCCTCTGTTAAGCACCAGTAAACTAAGTATAAACTAGATTAATTTAGCCCCTCTTTCTTTCGGAGCATCTTCTGTGAAAAGATGGATTTTGAAAAATATCTGCTACTCAAAAATCTATTCAGTAGGTTAGTTTAGGTCCATGAATCTATTTTGGCATCAGGACTGCTTTGTAATTCCTTGGCTGCTACTATTGCTTTATGTCTCTGCTTATCATAATTTGTAGATTGTATTTTTGGATCGATGATCAAAGCTTCACAGTGCTAAGATTCTATACTAGATGTCTCAGATCTGCTGAAAGCGTGTGGAGTGAGATAGGTAATTGTGTGTCTGTGTGTATCTTTATGTGTATATTCCAGTACTCCTACAGACCTTTGTCTCTGATGCTTCACTTTTTCTATTTTCTTATACACTTTGGGAGAAAAAGTTCACCTAGGGAAGACTGAAGCCTGTGACTAGAAGTGACCACATACAGCAATAAATCCACTCTGCTGTGGGCAAGCATACTTGGCTTATCCTTTTCAAAAATGTCTCACAGAACAGGCATCCACAAAGAAAGAAATATAGTTCTGTCAGATAGGCTTTTTACTCCTCTAAATACCATTAAATACTTCTTTTGCTTTCTTTTACTCAGATCTAGTCATTGCCATGCATATCTCCTAAGATCTCAGTGGCTTTTCTCTTACCAAAATGAGAAAATCTCCACAGATCACATAAATAGCAAAATAATGCTAAAAGCAGGGAGAGGGGGCACATGGGAGGGGACAGCACTGATGGTAAATGCTATGTTTTACATTGACAATAATCTTTTATCTCAGGGGAGCAAACTGATGACAGAAGATGCATATGGTAAGAAAGTGTTATAGAAGTAAATATGCAAATTCTGGTATCTTTAGAGCAAAAGAAAAGCTGACATTAACTCTCCCAATGAAATATCATCAACCTGTGTATTGAAGATAAGTTTTATGTGCTTTTTTCTTTCATTCTGGATGCGAGAGTAACATTTCATATTTCTTTATTCCTTACCCCATGTGTAAAATATTGCCCATTACCAAGCTGACCCTACAAACGCAACTACTATGTATTTCTCTTACAAAAGGTATTTGGCAAGTTAATAATTCACTTAGTTTCTAATCAATTAACACGAGGTCCGTCAATGAACAGGGTTTGGACTAAAAGATAACTGAGTCACATAATTTAAATGGCTATTTTATTTTAGCAGTTAAGTATCTGGGCTGAAAAGAAATTATATTTCAGAGAAGTGACATAAGTGTGTTCATTTAGCCCACACTGCCTTTTGTTGAGCTGTACCTTAATATTATATTCTCTTTTACAATGAATTGGAAACCAGAATCTTCTTCCTTTGGAGTAACAAACCAAAACAAAACATTGGCACTGAAGTAATAAGGTATTTTGTTGGTAGCAAAATTATTTTGAACTTTTAAAATAATAATTATTATTTGAAAAGAGCTCTTCTAATGGAATTGCCATAGCAATTTGTGTTAAAATAGATGTATCTCTATTTAAGACATTACTTTATTTAAAAAACGAGTGTTTCAATTATGTATATAGAAAGGCATTCTGCTAGGTAAGACCAGCAGATAAAAATAATTAATTTTTACAGTAGTAGTGAAGTCAAGTTCTTCATAAAAACAGAAGACTAAGCTTGGACATCCAAGTTACTAACATACCTAAATTCGTATTCAGAGGGTACAGTTAAGGGATTTGTTTAGTTTATTTTTGTGTTTGGTTGTGGTTTTTTTTTGGGGGGGGGGGGTGTTGTGACACGTTTTGAGACTTTGTTTCAACTTCATTCAAATTAATTTATTTTTGTTGATATTCCTGCTTTGGGTGAGTGTGCTGGTTTTGCCATAAAGAAAGTTTAAAAACATCACATGGTAAACACTGATTATTATTTCTGGCTACAAGCCCAATCTAGTCTTCAAGACTAAAATTTTTTGCTTATTGAATTTTGTGGCAAAAGTTGTCTTTCATGTAAGGCAGTAATAACGTAAGCCTAATAATTGCAATGACAGGAATGAAGTGTTGCATGCAATGTTCTGTGTTCATAGAGAACTTTTTATCCCCAAAAATGTCAGTGCATTTCACAAACTAGATATGTACTAAGGCTATATTCATCACTGAAACAGGAAGATACACATCATCTGTCATAGCTAGCACATATCAAAAGCCAACTCACCAAAACTAGGCAAAACATGTAGGCCCTTATCACTGAGGGTGATGGCAGAAAGTTACGTTGCATGGCACGTTGCAATGCATTTGCAAAGAGAGGAAGAAAGTGGTGATATTTGACTTAAGAGTGCTAAGTAAATTCTCCTTTGTAGTAAAAATATAATAAAGATTTTTAATATTTGGGATGGGCAAACATTGGATTTCATGTGAAAATATTTTGTCTGGTGAGACTGCTGAACTGACTATGATTAATGGAAGTAAAGCAATTAATTACGTACAGTGTGAACTCAGCATTCCACAGACAGGATATCACACGTTGAAAATCACTGGGATATATCAAATCCTTCCTTTCCAGAGCTGACGTTATCTTTCACCACTGATCAGAGAGGGTTAAAAATTCAAACTGAAACACAGACAAGTAATTACACTCACTTCCTTGGTGAACAAGTTGTTCTCGTTATCAGTGCCACAAGCAGCAATACTGACAAAGCTTAAATTTTAAGGTACCCCTCACTTGGCTCAGTACATGCAAAATCAAGGACAGAAGGCAAAGTGTAACTGCGTGGATGCCCAATGCTTCCCTTCCTGCTCATGAAAGTCCTCGTGTGGGTTTAACACTCCCCTTTTTCCTTTAAGCCTGAACAGGATAAAACAACCCCCTCCCTATTAGCTTATTCACTCCCTCACTAGTTCCATCTTTGCCTGCCTGGAGTCCTCACACAACTCTCTTCTCCAAAACGTTTCTAGTAAAAGTTAACTTTACACTTAATTTTACTTCTCCAGTGAAATTCTAGTCTCCTTTCTGCTTCCTAGACCACACTGGAGTGGCTTAACAGAGAGCGCTGTGATATGCTATTTCCTTTGGTATATGCCTGAAAGTGGTTTGGGTTGTATTTGTGGGAGGAACTGCTCTCACTGGTGTAGAGATGCTGGTTTCTTAAGGCTCAAATCATTTAAGTCATAAGCTTATCTAAAAGTGGAGGAGGGGGAAAGGGATGACTGCATGTTGGGTCAGCTTACGTTGTACAACTAGGTGCCTCCTGTATAATATATAGGAACTGTCAGGATGGGATCCTTCAAGAGCCTCTGAGGCAATTGGGACTCTACACTATACATTCATATTTGGATGCATTGCACATTATGAAGGGATTTAGGAAGGAGAGATAAAATAACCACTCATTTATTAGGAACATAATGAAATGCTATTATAATCTAGCTGTATTGGGTTTGTGTGGCAAGGTTTTGGTAGCAGGGGGACTAACAGAGTGTCTTCTGTAAGAAGAAGCCAAAAGCTTCCCCCATGTCCGACAGAGTCAATGCCAGCCAGCTCCAAGACGGATCTGCTGCTGACCAAGGCTCAGCCATTCAGCAGTGGTGGTAGCACCACTGGGATCGCATATTTAAGGAGGAAAAGCTGCTGTGCAACAGGAGCTGGGAGAGTGGAGTGAGAATAGGTGAGATAAACAGCCTTGCCGACACCAAGGTCAGTGAAGGATGGTGAGGAGATGCTCCGGGCACTGGAGCAGAGATTCCCCTGCAGCATCTGGTGAAGCCTGTGGTGAAGGCCATAGTGAGGCAGGCTGTCCCCCTGCAGCCCATGGCAGTCCACAGTGGAGCAGATATCCACCTGCAGCCCCTGGAGGACCCCACCCCATAGCATTTGCATGTGCTGTGAAGTAGGCTGTGAGCCCATGGGAAGCCTTCACTGGAGCAGGCTCCTGGCAGAGCCTGTGGCCCGTGGAGAGGGGAGCCCACACAGGAGCAGGTATTCCAGCAGGACTTGTGACCCTGTGGGGGACCCACACTGGAGCAGTGTGTTCCTGAAGGACTGCACCTCATGAAAGGGACCCACACTAGAGCAGTTCATGAAAAACTGCAGCCTGTGGGAAGGACCCATGTTGGAGGAGTTTGTGGAGCCCTGTCTCCTGTGGGAGGGACCCCACACTGGAGCAGAGGAAGAGTGTGAGGAGTCCTCTCCCTGAGGAGGAAGGAGCGGCAGAGACAATGTGTGATGAACTGACCGCAACCCACCCCCACCCTGTGCCACTCGGGTGTAGGAGGTAGAGAAATCGAGAGTGAAACTGAGCTTGGGAAGAAGGAAGGGGCGGGGGGAGGTGGTTTTAAGATTTT
>NC_087548.1:41139990-41217490 GCF_963921805.1 Phalacrocorax carbo
GTGTTATCCCTATTATCGGTTTCTATAGTCTCATAAATTATGGCCAGGTCTTAAAATATTAAATGTCCAAGTTAAGTTTTACATTGAAATTTTTAAAAAGTGCATTGTATTTCATAGAAAAAACTCTTTTTATGCTGAATATTTCTCAAAACAGCACCTCCCGCTGTCAATGTCCATGCCCCATGAGCAGCTGAGCTGAGATGCTACTGACAAGAACTAGAAGAGTACACAAATGATAAATTAGTGAGCTTCATAGAAGTCAGGAATGCAGTGCAATAATGATACTGTAGATGATAGCATTTTATTTAGCTGAGAGATAGTGCATATTATACAGCTGTATTTTATAAAGAAACTATATTTTAACACATTTCATAAAAGATACAGAAGAAAATAGTTTATCATTTTGAACAATGTACTTGTAAACACAAGCACATTTTTACTGTAATGTTAGTAGATTAATCTAATGTCTCTACTTATTCCTTTAATAATTCTCATAGTTATTTTACTTTGTTTATTAACTTTTGAATCAAGATTGAACAAAACCAGTAAAGGCAAAATCATAAACAACAGCACGGGTCAAATTTAGACCAGTTGTCACACAAATTATAACAAATATAGTTTAAGTTCTTCAGACACCAAAATAAACTGAAATCCCTCATACATACGATTGCAGACCTGATATCACTGTATACCTTGTGCATTCGTAAAGAGAAAATGCAAGCACAAAATCTCTGATGTTTCTGGTTTACTATGAGTTATGACAGCAGAATAGAATAAAATAATCAAATACACCTTGCAAACATGGCAGTTGAATAATTATTTAATGATTTAAGCACAGGCTGTATTGGACTGATTGATAAATATAATGGTCTTGGCCAGTTTTACAAGTTTACATCTTTCTTACATTGCAAGGGACCACAATGAACACCTTGCCTGACATCCTACAGGACTTCATTCAGAAATCTCCCAGTCAGCAGGGGAACTTTAGCTCGTATCAACCTCACACCATCTTCTGGAAGTGAACTGGTCTTGATTTTAAAACTATAAGGAATCCTGATAATCACTGTAATCAATGTCATTTTTGCTGCCATTTGATTTCACACAATTAATTAGGGAGCAGTTAAAATAGTCTAAGTTTCTCCCCAACAGTTTCCCTTCACAACTTTAGAGAGGATTAACTAACCACAACAGAGAATTCAGCAGGTCTGCCTCAGCTCTCCGTAACTTGGATTGTAGTCATTACAGCTGGGGTACTTTGGCTGACCTGAGGCATCAACAGAACAGCTACTGTCCTCCAGAACATGGCAGTCTGACGATTAAACATGAGTATGGTGTTTACATTGATGCATGTTTGGATTCATTATTCAGTCCTATAAGGTGATGACTTAACCCTCCTAATACTTCTTAAAAACCAAATGGAAGTATGTTCAAGCTTTGTATACTATATACGTTACACATTTTCCTACAGGCAGATCTCACACACTGACATTTTAAGACCTTAATTAAGGTTGATTTATTTACAAATGGTATGTTTTCAACTCTCAGAAATGATGTATTTAATGTTTTATTTTTAAACACAATTAAAAAATAATATATAAATATATACATACTGCAAATGTAATACAGATAACAAATTCATTTAAGCCCATTTATGCACATTAGTGACACACCATGTGGCAGAAAGACTAGGACTACAAGAAGACCCCTTGGCGATTTATTTTATATTAAATCCCTAATGGCCTCTTCTCATCTTTGCAAAATATGCACAAAAGTCCAGACTATGCAGCCATTGAAATGAATGGTTATTTATTTGCTAAACGAGAACCCTATGTTTAATGTTCCTTAGACATAAGGTAGTCTGCAAAAGTCGCATTCCTACAGCTCCATACATCATTTATTTTACATACCCTAACTTCTCACAACAGGCATCAGAAAAATATCTCTGAACAGCATTGCTATTGTAAGTTGCTGAGAATTTTGTTTCCAATTCCATTACTGGAAGATTAAATGTTAACATGTTTACTTGGGGTTTTCTTCTTGTTTTGTTTTTGGCATTAAAAACAAATTCATGGACCAATCTGATGCCATTTAAAATATGTTTATATTTATACTGCAAGAAAAAAGTTCCCAAATACATAACTATGGTCCAGTCATTACAGGCAGACAACAAAAGTTCAAGCCTTCAAACAAACATGTTGTAATCTCACTTATCTGCGTGCAATAGTCTACCTAGCACTTGTCTGACACGCTCCAGCTGAAAGAGATTTCTTGATTTGCTTTACAGAAGTATTAAAAGCATCACTTTTCATAATACACAAATAAAATTGTTCAAATTAGTAATGTAGTTGCATGTCATACTGCCACTGCAAAACAGCCTGAAAATTACACCATCTCTCTGAACGAGACTGTTTATTCATTGTGAAGCAGATCCACTGTGCACCCAAACATTTCTAAATTTCCTAGGTATCTGTTGCTGTAACAGCTGCTGTGAGTTTCTCTGAGACACAGACACACAAAGAGGAAAGTCGTCACAAGAGACAGTACTTTGCTTTGGTACCATCCTCATTTCATTTGGACTACTGGATGCCACCTAAGGACAGTCAAGCTCACTGTGCCAGCATGACGTGCAGGCCACTTTCTTGGGGCATTGACACTGGTGACAGCAGCCTCCGTTAAGGCTCTGACATTTTCTCTAAACCTCTTGGTTGGCACCAGCCTTACAATACTAAAAGATTACACAACCTCCATAACCTGGAAACTGTCTTTATTAAGTATTCAGATATCATGGCAAGAAACATGAACAAGAACCTCAACAGATAGGTCAGCCTTCATAAAGCACGTATTCCCTTGCCTGTAATAGTCAAAAGCAGACAATCATAGACTATTTGCTTTGTTTTCAACTGACTGCCCTGCTCCCCCTGGAGAAACTCAGTTTCTGTCTCCCTAACCTAACTGCTCACAGAACCCACAGTAAAATAGATTTTCATGAATCAGAAGACTAAGGACAGTCCACACACATGTTATTAAGCTACAGCATCTTCAGCCATTTCAACGCAACTGAACGTTCATGAAACCTGGATTGTTCTTCTGGTGCACTAGACTTAAGAGAGCAGAGAATAGAGTTCAGTTTACAAAGGACTTATTCCTTCCTCAGGAAAAATATAACTTTCACTGAAAGTCACATTGAGAAGATATCTCTCATTTCCAAGAGAACTCCAGCAGAGAACAAGCAAAATATACTCTCAGGGTACAATATAATGTAGCAGAAATGAACTGTAATGCATACACCGAATTTTGCTACAATATCCTATGAGTAATCATTATTATGACTTGGAGGAACTTTCTGGCAAAGGCAACAAAAATAACTGTGATTTGGGCCCTTCACTTTCCTTTTGTCACTCTTGAAAAAATGCTGCTATGCATCTGGAACGCATACACTCTGGCAGCCAGCCACTGGAGACACAGGTCTGATTTCAACTTACAGCTTTAATGTCACCTAAATCCAGAAAGCCCAGATCCAAATGCAGTTATCTCAAGAAATGCAAAGCTGCACATGCACTCTTATAGAAACCTGAACACATCCACACAAAATGCCTTCTCTGCCTTTATCACTAATGACAACACTGTCTATTTCACAGAATCAGAGGTAGAAAGGAACCTCAGGGATCATCTAGTTCAACCTTTCTGGGAAGAGCAGATATTGCTTTAATATCTGAAAGATTCGCTTTTATCAAGACACTTGAAAATCAGTCCACTGACAACTAGTAAGCCAACAATGGATATAAATCACATACTGTTTATTGCTATCAGTACGTACATACAAATAAAGCACTGAGATCAATTGCTTTACTATTTTTGCATTTGTGTCTTTCTTAATGAGAAACTAGAGAGCAGGAGTGTACCTGCATGTGTCCTACATGTCTGAGTACTGCTATGCAATAATACTAGATGTAATTATGAATACTAACTTACAACTGATGACTTCTTAGTTACCATTATTTCCTTCCTTATAAAGTACAAACTTAGAAAACATTTCCACAGATACTAGGAAATCTGTATCAATACTAATAAAAATAGGGTTTATAGCTACCTGTGTAACACAAGCTTCAATTGATTTAAATTCATGGCACATTTATGAAATAAAAGATTAATATCCTCATTTACAGGGGGGAAACTGAGAAAGAATTTATTTATTTAACATAGGAAATCAGCAGTAGAGAAGGGAAACGAACTTAGCTCCAGGTCAAGACTTTGCTAAAAAGCCCCCTCAAGTACAGAGAATTTTGTCAGAATCTACTTTCAATAAACATCTGTAAAACTTGCCATAGAAAGAGAAATAAGGAAAGCCTAGAATCTTTTCAGTATGTGCTACCAAAGACATTTGTTAGAATATCAGACTTACTGATCTCTGTCTTTACTATTGTGAAACTCTGAAATCAGAGCTGGAGTGTTGAGCTGCAACACTCTTGTTCTTCATGGTACATATCCAATGCAGCAGGGGATGCATGCTTGTGAACAGCTTACTCTACCCAACAATAATCGTATAATCATCATCTTTGTTCTTAGCAGTATCACCTACATGGTTTACCATTGAGCCAACTCAAATAATCAAGCCTATAGAAAGCACTTTTATCAAAGATACTTCTGCATACCTCCTGATTTAAAGAAAAAAAAATTGAGATTTCTGAAGAAGCAAACACATTAGAGATTCAACACCGGCAGCAAAGCCAAGCCTGTTCTTCATGTTCCCTTAATGTTTAATCACGTAATGTTTGCAGAGCCTTTGAAGATGAATAACAAATTACCATGATTATTGCTGAGAAAATCCTGAAGTGGTTAAAGTTTGTGTATTCTGAGTTCATAAGAGAATTCTAAACTGAATAGGCAGGTCTGGACAGTTTTGTCTATAATTCCTTTACATCTATTATGTTTCTGATACTGGGTAAAGTAACTAGCGCAGAATGTTTTTACAAGCCATCTCCTTTACCGTCATGCAGACTGTAGCATCCCTGGCTCTAATAAGAGCAAGTAAAAAAGGTCAAGCAATGTAAATCAGGGAGTTCAGAAAATGTTTGAACAAAGGAGAGTAATGCAGCAAACAGAAAACTGATCTCCATCCCAACTGTGAAATTAAGAGGTTTTTTAGCACAAAGTGTGACTTTGTAAACATAACTAGAAAAAAAAGCAGTTATACCCCTGAAACATTAGCTCTTTCTGAAGCCAACTATTCGCAGCTGAACAACAGAGAGCAAAATGTGAAGAGAGCTACCTGTAACTTCCAGAAAATACCATCAGAAATGCCAGTAATAAAATTACTTAACAGATTGGGATTAAAAACCATCTAACATCAGTAGAACACTGATCAGTTTGTTATTTTTAGATGAAACTGAATTTCTTTTTTTATTCCACGAGAGCCACCAGATATGTGCTAAGAAAAACAATTATGAAACATTTATTGCTTGACCGCCAGATCTTGACACTCCTTGAACAAAGTATGTCACCATCAAAAGTTATACAATCACTGAAAAAAGTTTGAAATTTGCCTGCTTTTGGGACTATGAAAACCTACTGTTGTCAAATTCAATTTGAGAGTTACAGCCAAAAGGAAGACCAGTTTTAGGTTATGATTAATTTGAGTATGTAGAATAGTAAAGATGAGTTCAGCCACATTTAGCTGGAGCTTAGATCTGTGGAATACAAGGCCTTCATTCTACATAGTCTATTAAAGAAGATTAAAAGGAAAATAAATAAAATGTAATGCTAAAGCTAGGTCCTAGTTACTAGCCCTGTGTGTCCACCATTCACTGAAACTGACAGAATAAGAGAGAAAGATTTAAAACAAAATAAAAGGAAGATTTTAAGAATTTTTTAAAACCCCTTTTCCTTTTTTGGGGATTTATCTTACAATACTCTTTCCCCATTCCCCTTCCTCCCAAACTTGGCATAATTTTCAGGAGCAAAAGTATGGTTCATAAAGCAGTGCAGGTTTGGCGGCTGGTAAAGATTGCTTGACTCTGGAAACTAACCAAGAAATAAACAGATTTTGCTTGATCTCTCAAAGCTTTGCTACCTAATTTGCTTTGTATATTTTAGTATGCAAGCAGAATTCTATGGAAAATTATTAGCTGGACTGCACCACAAAATTCTTCAACCACAGAAGCACCTTATTTTCTGTAAAATGCATCACAAAACACAGGGTGTAAGAAATCTTATTAGGATATACACAGGGAAGAACTATTCAAGTGATTTACCTCAAGTGGTACTAAAAAAAAAAAGTTTTGCTTAAATGCCAAGTAGAAGATGACAACTTCTTCTGCATACACCCCGGTTTCGGCTGGGACAATTTTCTTTCTAGTAGCTGGTACCATTCTGTGTTTTGGATTTAGTATGAGATACCATGCTGATGTTTTAGTTGTTGCTGAGCAGTGCTTACACTAGTCAAGGCCTTTTCTGCTTCTCACCCCACCCCACAAGCAAGCAGGAACAAGAAGCTGGGAGGGGACACAGCTGGAACTGCTGACTCCAACTGACCAAAGGGATATCCCACACCATATGATATCATGCTCAGTATATAAACTTGGGGAAAAGCTGGCCAGGGTCCACTACTCATGAACTGGCTAGGCATCAGTCAGCCAGTGGTGAGCAACTGCACAGTGCATCACTTGTTTTGTATATTCTTTTATCATTACCATTATTTTCCCTTTCTTTTCTGTCCTATTAAATTGTCTTTATCTCAGCCCATGAGCTTTACCTTTTATTTTTTATTCTCTCCCCCATCACAATGAGGGGGGAGTGAGCAAACGGCTGTGTGGTATTTAGCTTCCTGACGGGTTAAACGACAGCAGCATGTCAAATACTTTTGTATGGGTGACCTTCAGGCAAATGGTAAGACTGTAAATTACAAATATATACTATGTAAAAGTGTCTCTCTGTTTTTGAGATTTTCTTCAATCTAGTTAGGTTTTTTTTGTTAACCATTAGGCAAACTTCCATCAGAAGTAATACTGCCATGTCATACTTGGTCAGTGATCTAAACATTAATATTTTTAATTAGTATTTTTACAAAATAGCCAGTAACATTTACATTTCCTTCAAATCAAGTTAAATAGCCACTGACGTCCATAACACAAATAATCTTGAAATAATGATACAAAACATACTACACAAGAGTTTTCCCTAAGCAGTTACAAAATGTTTGGGACTGGTCAAGAAAGAAAATCCAAGCAGCCACTACCAGGCTGTCTCAGGGATACTCATAAAGACAAATCTATAGTTTTGATCCAAAAGATCATAATGCTAGGAACTCCTGCCCCACTGATGTCCTTTTGTTTCTACCAACATTTTTATTTAGGCAATGTGGCAATGGGCACACTTCATTACACAGTTTCAGGATAGGTTTATGTAAGGCATAAAAGAATATCCCCTCCTCTCAAAAAGCTGAGAGTGTGTTACAAGTGGCTTCATAAATTCTATGCCATATTGTAAGTGAAAGGTAGGACAAAGTCCTAGTTAGTAGCTACATACTGAAGTACAACAGAAAGCCCACACCTTCAGTTCACCGAATGGCTGCAATATGCTGCCATTTTTAACACACCACGGTAAAGGCTAACAGGAAGCAATAATCAGATGCATAATAATATAAGTCAGACTACAAACAGCTACTTGTTCCTTCAAAGTTAATTAAATTGCTGAAAATTCTGCTCATACATAACCTTGAGAAAATAACCAGCTCAAAAATCTTTGTTAAAGAACTGTCCCTGTATGCAATAGAGCTGTTTACCAACTATGTTGTTTAGATTTCCTCTTACCTCTAGTGTCATGTACACAGTGCTAATTGCTACTTTGATTTCTCCATCTGAAATCTCCTTGAGGTCCTTCAGCATAGCCTCCTCAATACTTACACCTGTTCAAGAACAGAAAGGAATTTCAATGCATAAAGTATCTATCTAGAGCTGACCAGATGCAGCAACATAAATTAAAAACACAGCTCAGACCTTAGTATGTTGGGCCTTCTGTATTTTAGGACATCCTATGAGAAAATGAAAACCAGCATTAACATTTCAATGCTTAATATTTCTAGAGGGATTTTTTTAAGCAAGCATGAGATTTTAAGGGGCAGAGCAGGTAGGAAGCAAAGGATGAAGAGTTATGTCTCCTGCAATGAGGTTGTGTGGACACTCAAATTTTTTAAGCGAACTAAATTGCAGTTGATGATAAATATATAGACAGACCATCCCTATGGTCTAATATGAAATCACTAATATGAAACATTTCTGGAATGAGTAATATATTGAAAAGCACATGTGGAATACTGTGGTATTTATAAAATATTCAGAAGCAAAGCACTTAAGATATTCTGTAAAAATACAGCCATTTAGTCTTTCTGACCTTCCTCACAATTTGATACCAATGTGTTTTTCTTATGTACATCATACAGTGAATAAACCAGCTAGATGTTTACGTACCATACTAACAGTAGCACATATTCTCATCAGAAGCAACAATTTAAAATTGGAATTGCTTCATGTTGCAACCAGGCACGTTGATTTGTTTAAGTGCAATGTACTGAAAACCCATGTGACTAAATTTCTCTAGCAGGAGATGTCTGTCTAAAATACTGTAAGGATTCTCGGAATAAATATATATCATGTATAAGAACATAGTCATATCACACGATCAAAAATACAGACATGATAGCCAATTGTCGATATAAAGAAAGCTGCAAGCCACTTACTTCATTGCAGGGTAGCAACTAAAATGTCTACAGTCTTGAACTAATCTAGCTTGCCACCTCACTGAAAGGAAAAGGGATGGAAGCAGCACCTCAAATTCTGTCCTTAACTACCAGCTAGAGCAACCACCTCAGGCTGACAGTCTGAATTCAGATGAGAGGATTCTGCAGATGGGCAGATACAAAACTGTAAAAAAAAGACTATGAGTCTGCATGGACCATGTGCGTACCTGATATGTCTAACAAAAATACCAATACTCACTCTTTGGTAATAATTTGGTAGCAAATGCCATTCAACAAAGACAGTTAAAAATCTGAGAGTTATTGCAGCAATTTTCATCAGGCTTTCAGAGCATCCCTTCAAAAGCCTGCTACCAAATTTTGGGTTCAAACACTCCCACTTTTGATCACTGAAAAAATAACAACTGTGTTCAGCAATTTCTAGCAGAAGGAGATGAAAGAATTGCCATTGTCCCACTGCTTCCTTAATCTTAGTCTGAAGTCAGATTCACTTCACCTGTCCACAGCCCTCAATAAATCTGGGAAGGTTCAGAAGATAAAATCCACTCCCACACCATGTAGGCAATTGTAGTACAATTTCTGCATGTGTGCTGACACACTGATCACACCCCTATCCTTCATCAACACAATTTCTTGACTAGCATACACTTGTAAAAGCAACATATGAAATAACTTAATGTTTACTTTATTTGTACAAGCAATACAAGATTATTTAGGAGTTCAGTAGTTCCTCAACAGAAATCACAATTCCATGATCCAGAATGCAAGCCACTTAATTTAAAATTAAATATAATACATGTAAATGTCAATGAAGATAGCTTGCTGCAAGTATTTTCACTACACACAATGACCTGATATGTTCTGATCAGTTTTATAACTAGATTTGTAAAAGGTCTGAAAAATAGAAGCAAGTTGCATTACCTTGTGGGTTTAACTGAGTCTCCTGGAGAACAGAGATAATTTCCTCTCGTGGGGGAAGATCTGGAAATTTTTCCTCTAGCATTGACAGTATTTTCTCCTGCTGCTCTGTAATCCCGTCAGCCTCCAAAGACATGCACTTGAACAGAATGCTTCCTGAAACATTGAAAGACAAAAATCAATGCCTCCTGTAAACAGCAAAGAGGTACTACAGAAACAAGAATATTTAATGTATCACCACCCAAGCTCTTTCCTTCTTGGAGATTGTTTCCACTGACAAGTTCACTGAATTAGATATTGAATGCTTTTCACTCAGAAACATCTTCCTAATGTGAAGGCAGCTTCTAAAATTAAATTTGGTGGCTTATCAGGGCCTACGCTACAGGTAACTGGCTGGTCCCAGCGCTGCCTCGGTGTGCAGCGTGCTATTGTATGTCTAACACAGCTCTGTGGCACAGCCACTAGCGAGCAGTGGGACACCAGAGCTTGTTCCTCTCTCTAAGCATTAGACCAAGTGTTGGCATGCTCGGAAACACTAGATCCATATTGCCAACCTTCCTCCTACAGATGTATCAATGAACTGCTACAACGAACATAAGGAAGAAATTCTCTACAATGAGGGTGGTGAGGCGCTGGAACAGGTTGCCCAGAGAAGTTGTGGATGCCCCATCCCTGGAAGCGTTCATGGTTTGGTTGGATGGGCTTTGGGCCACCTGGTCTAATGAAAGATGTCCCTGCATGTGGCAGAGGGTTGGGACTAGATGATCTGAAAGTCATTGGTCACTTTGGTGTAACTGACTCTGGCTATAACCTCACTGATGAATACACGAAAAAAAGCACAGCACATTCAGCCACACAAAATGATGCATTCAACTTTAAAATTTAAGAGGAACATAATCCAAAAAATAACTTCACCATAACTGGTATGTTCTTACAATACAGGGTTGAGTTTGATGTCTTTTCAGACAACTATGTGCTGCATATATTCCATCTGGATGTGATACATTCCTAATAGTTCAAGGTTTAAAGTCACCCTTTCATTCCCTGGAGACAGGGATACCATTTATTAATAAACCCGAAGATAGCCTTCACTTCCAATTACTCACACTAAATTAAGGATAATAATCTTACACTTCAGCACTGAAATTATTTATTACGGTACTGTGCACAGGGATTTCACACAAATGTATGATTGAATTGCATCATGCTAGGTCAACGAGTAAATCAGTACAATAGTATAAGATAGTTATTGTATGCCAAAATATTTAGTATAGTGCCATGAGAGGAAAACAAGGACTTGGACACAGCCATCCTCAGTCCTACCCAAACATCAAGTATGTATGCGTTCTTCTCATACACGGTCATCACATAAAGTAACAAAAAGCATTTCTTCAAAATCCATAAAGCACTTGCAACAGAAAACAATTTTGCCATGCTAAGTACACACCTCCTTATTAAACAAACCCTGTGTGGATTAAATAATGTTTAACAAGCCGAAAGCTGTTCTTCATTAGATATTAATTTCTGGAAATTCACATACATGAAATTCCATTGTGTTTCTATTACAGATATTGTAAGTGCCAGTATTCTTTTCATTTCCAATGTCCCTTTATGTCAGTCTTATCATCACTTATCATCACCACTGCCCTATTTGATAGTACTAAAAATATTAAAGAAATACAGACTGCATGAAAATCATGTTTACTGACCCAGACTGTAAATTTAGGTACACAAAACATGGCTCTACAGCAAGGATTTCAGTTGTCTACAGCTAAATAACTGATATATAAAGCACCAAAGACATCTATATATATTAGCAAGGCATATTTTTCAATCCCTTACATGAAGCAAGCTTCTCAATCAGCAGCCTCCACGATAATTCACCTAACAATACCCCTTCATTGTTCCCACCTCTAACCAGATAACAGTGCCTGTGCCGCATAGTCCTGTCCATACCCTGGGAAGGGCGGTGACCAGAATGAATTACATGGCCCACAGCACACTCCCAGTCAGCACAGAGCTGCACCTGGATAAACGGCAGCTCAGGGACCAGGTTGCATGAATTAGTTTAGGAATAGCAATCTTCTGCTTTTTCAGCATCCTTTTTTTCTTCCTCCAGGAGCAGACAGGGAAATTGCTCATGCACACACAAAGAAAATGGAGACTCCAGCAGAAAGTACTGGACTTTCAATGCATGCTCAAATTCATCATACAGTTACCTACTGGAAGGAGGCTGTAGCACATCCCGTACAGCCTCACAGCAGCACTAGGATGAGTCAGGCAGTCTGTCCATCTGCATAGCTCCTCAGACACACAGCATGTCAAACTTTTACCACGGCTGTGTGTGCCTTGGGGTGGGGGTGGGGGAGGGTATTTGGGGAAGACCAAGCAGATAAAATCTTAACACAAACATACCGGAAAATGCAGTAAAATAAGAGGTGTGAGCTGTATATCCAGTCAAGTTTATCAGTTTTGAAATCAATGTGAGCTTTGTTGTCTGCTTGATTATATTGAAATAACTATGTGGTGGGTTCGGTGTCAGGTCAGCAACTTCTGATTTTAGCTCCATATACCACAAATCATTCCAGCCTAATTACAGGACTGATTGTGAATTGAGCAATAACTACACCACAGTTTTTATCCAGTCAGGCCTGGATTTCAACTAAGCTGTAAGACAAATGTAGAACTATGTCCTCCCTAAAACATAATAAAAAAGCTCAACCATACAGAAACAGTCAAATGAAGACAGTTTCTGAACCTCAGAATTTCAGTAAAAGTATTTTCTCCTGTTTCTCACAGAAACAATTCCCAAACTACTGAAATAAAACGAAACAGGATATTTAATTATCCTTTTTTCTATGTCAGTATTTCAAACAGGTAATGTTCCCATCCAGCACAGGCAGTTTCTACTGCCTGCAGAAAGTTCAGGGCTGGGCCACCAAATTAAACTGACTAGCTCCAGGCCCAATGCAGCCCAGCGCTTGTAGAGCCAAGCAAAAGTGTTTTGGGAGGCAAGACAGCAAAGGAGTTGAACGAAGAAGAGGAAGGGTGTCATATTTCCCAAACTGCAGAAAATAAGCAAACTGGGAGCAGAAAGCTGTCATTACGCCAAGACAAGTTCTAGCAGCCAGGTCAGTATCTGGCTGTGATTTTAACAAGTGCCTGAACCACAGCAGCTATGCAGTACCAAAAATCATTGTACTAGCGTGTTTGCTAAAATAATACATGGATTTCTTTCACACCAAAGCAGTTCTGATGTACTGTTGCAGCAGCATTGCTCATGCCAATAAAACTAGCTAAATTCTCCTAGACACATGGACTGGTGGAAGGAAACTTCTACATTATTAATCTATTCCACAATCAAAAGGGATGGAAAGATTGCCTAGGGCATACTATGGCAGCCTACCATGCATTTCTACAGGTACCAGTATGCATTTCTCTCTTGCTTTCACGTGTGTGACAAATTCTTGGTTTCTTAACAGTAAGGCCATCTTGGATTTGACTTGGCAGGACACAGATATTACTGTAAAGTTGTAAAATCAGAATGTGTTTTGACATGCACTGTACTGCAGCACCTAACTGGAAGCCTTTGCCTTTCAGTGCTCAGTTCATCTCAGGGTCAAGCCCTTTGCATATTTTGATCAGGGGTGACATATTTAAAGAGGAAAGAAAAGTTAGAAATTTTGGGATTTATCACTTAATAAAAGAAGAAAATGCAGTCAGCCTGAAATAATGCTTCATCATAGGCAGACATCTTAGAAAGGTTTTAAAAGGCTATTTTTCTCACTTGTCACAGCAATACTGTAGTGCTTGCAATTGCTAACTTTTCTACCAGTATAAAGCAAGAAACCGATCCTTCTCAAATTAATAGGGTGTCAGCATGCACTAAGATCAACAGTTATTCTTCTTTCATTCTTTAATACTATGCTTATCAGCAAGAAAGGCACTTGTCTTCTCTCGCAGGCATTCTCAGCACCCCTGTGAGGGTTGAGATTCCAGGTGGTTTAGACAGAAAAACAGTTCACTCAAGGTACTTTTGCTTGGTGAAGGGTCAGAAGTCCATTTAGCCATGTGCTCTCTTGTAAGTACCTCCTGTAAAAAAGATACACGGGCTCAGAAATGTGCAGATTTTACTGAGTGATGGTGCAACTCCCCCAGGGTTTCTGAAAGCATAATGGAGGCTGCTCTGTCTGCTGACAAGCATAGAAAAAAGAAATATGTAATAGGTAATACAAGATTCAATATTATTTCTTGTATACATCACACTACATTACAGATATTTTTTTCTGAAGGAGAGGTCACTAGAAAATAGGCTAGGACTCTCTAAAAAATATGCATTTTATTCTTTTTTCCAAAGCAGTTTGAAGTGGAGCACTAGTTTTGCCAAAAGCAATTGCTGTGCATTAATATTAAACATGATCTAATGAAGGCAGAAGTCGTTTTGGGAAAACATTAAGAACAGTAAAAGCATCTCCTGAATTATAAGTTTATGTCTGAGAGAAACAGTACAATGAAAATATAGGCATTTCTCCTGTCAACGTTTTGTTCCATGACCTGGAAAAATAAAGGACATGGAAAAGGGGAAAACCAACAGTCCCTCACGCAAAGTATATTTCAACAATCCTCAACCTCAAAAAGCCCCAGAAACCAAAATTGCAAAATGAACCCAAGCAAGCAATCTTCATCATAATTAAAAGGATAGCCACAAAACTGGAATAAAATGTAATTTGGAGGGGGGGAGGGGGGCAGGTGGAAGGAAGCAACGGCTCCAGGAAAACTGTTTCCATTCATAAAAACAAAAGTATTAGTCCAAATCAGTGCAGCGTTTGGTCCAGTTCAAAATGCTTCTTTCTTTCTGGCACAGATATTAAGGATGCACCACTGAGGAAACATGTGAATCATCTGATTAATGTACAAGACAGAACAAAACAAAATATTGGCATAATTCCCAAAGTCCTTAAAAGGCCATTTCTTAACATTTCTCTGGGTGGCTAGAAAAACAAACTGATCTTCTCTACTGAAAGTCAGACTGCCCCAACAGGGCACAAAAAGACCTCAACTATGCAACTAGCAAAAGCAGATTCACATTTAAAAAAAAAGAAAAAGCTGATGATCTTACTGTTAATCTGTCTCTATTTACACGTTGCAGTCTGCACCTTGTGGCATCCTTCAAGGCCTTATACAAATAAACATAAGGAGGCATTTCTGAGAGTGCACTGACCCAAGGTACCTGACAGTGAGTGCTTGGAATCACATCCTTGCCAGCTGGCTGCAACAGAAAATCTAATGATTCAGCAGTTTAATGGATCTTGAGTTTGGCAACAGTCCCCTCGTAAACATCTCCGGGGAAATAAAATAATACAGGCCCAAGACTCTGGCAGGTTCTATAATTGTTTGCTTCTGGCACAAATCCAGGGACAGCACAAGCTCTAACTTAAGGCAAATATGGCTGTACACCACTCTGACTCTCCAAGAAGGCTCTATTCAAAGCCCAAGGGCAGAATTAACTTATAGTTTGTCTGACGCAGAGACAAAGATACTAGGAAAGCATTCAGCTGAAAAAAAAGTCCATAAATATTAAACTGCCTGAATCAATAATGTTCAGTTTCACAGGAAAAGTCTTTTCTTTTGACTTTTATTTTTTTAAAAACTCAGAAGAGCAGGTGAAGTTTGTTCAAAGTTGAAATATGTAAAGTTATAAACACCTGCCTTTGTTATTAATTTTTTTTTAATTGCTAACAGACTGTGAGAAAAAAGAAGTTTGAAAAAGAGGTAACAAATGAAGCTGTCACAGCCACCACATGATAATTATTAAAACATGAGATATTTGTATTACCTTACAAGTCTTCTAGCAAAATACTCACAGGAAAGCCAGAAAATGAAAGATGAGTTCCCAGCTCAGAGACTCAGACATTAGGACCTCTCAGCTGTTTTGTGAAAATAAAATCCTAATTCTTAGCATCCTGACTTCTACATTGGCCTTCCACTCTGAACTTCCCCCAAAATGTGTACATACTGACAATATACAGGTTTACATTAGATGTAATGTAACAAAATGGGAAAAAGCCAGTAGGACCTTTTTGCTGGCTCTATGCCTGTGGAGTACCACCAGAGAGCAGGGCCATCCTGCAGGCCTCTGCTCATGCGTTCACTGGTCATGAGAATGAAGCAGCCACCCCTCCTTCCAGACCACGATATGTGGTCCCTTTATTTCCTATGCTCACAGGTAAGACAAATTTCAAAAGCTATACTTTATGGGCAAGGGCTTTGACAAACAGCCTTAATACATACAGAGAAACAAAAGCTAGACTTGAGTATCTTTTATTTGATCTTTTATTTTCAGATTGCTTGTAGTTCGGTCTGCCATCTATATACATTTATATCTAGGTTATCTTTTTTTAATCTGATCAAAACCAGTAATGGGATTCACTGACTTTTCTGAATTTGCAACGGAAGGTTCTTAAGTACTTAAAATCTTTTCTATTTTAAGAGACCCACAAGAGGACTTACTGTATTGCTTGGCCTTCTATATGTACAAACTGCATTGCTGGGAGGAGTAGAAAAGCATCACGTCACAAGTGCAGCTTGCTGTTTAGGCTTTGTCAGTCACTTCTCACACCATGCAAGAGACTCTTATATCCACTAAATTCCTCAAACATGTGCTACAAAACACAGTAATTAAATTGAAGGTACTAATTTTTGTTTAAAAATGTAGCTACTATCTCCCTCAAAACTCAAAGTGCTATCTCTAATGCAAACACTTTCAGTATTTCTCTAATAAAAGTACATTATTTTAATCTGGGTACAGACTAGAGACCCAAAACATGTAGTCACTTACAACTGTGTGTGGTACGCGAACACGTTCTTATGAATTTTTTAAAGCACTGCCTCCTGACTCTTCCACCACCAGACAGGTATCCTGAGTGATCCCCAAAAGCCTGTTTTCATTCTGCCTCCAAAATCAATTATTATGCTTGGTCATTTGCATAGATTCCTGGATAGCTATTCAACAGAAGTTTGGAACTTAAGAAAATATTTCATGGCAGGTTTACTAGAGCTTATTAGCATGGGAAGATACTAAAAGAGCAGGCTAAATGCTCTGTTACTGTTAATGCTCCTTCTACAGAAACTTAAAAAAAAATCCATTACCTTTTGTAATTTCTCGTAACAGGCTCATTACAATAGTTATCACAGTGAGGAGCACAATGACAAGCCAAGACTCCAGTAGCTTCTGAAATCTAAGTGTAGGCAAGTTTTCATAATCCTCATTAAACATGTCCACATCAATTTCTTAAAAGGGCATTTAACAGTTGCACATCAGTTAAAACCTAAAACCTTTAAAATTCATTAAACACAATTAAAAATCAGTAAGTAACTTAAAACGAGCAACTGTTTCTTTTCAACCCCAGTTTTACTTCCAGTTGAAGAGTTCTGCTGCAACAAATAAACTGAGAAAGCTAATACAAACGATGAAGACAGAAGTGAAAATACTCCCGACTGTTGAACCCCATCCTTCGTACACCACCAGGCATACAATACAAAAGAAAACGAGGGCGCAATGAAGATTTGGTTACAGCATTTTTAAACAGTAAAAGTTTCACATCACACCATTAAAACATCATTCTATAAAAAGGTACCACCATCAGAAGAAGCTTTAACATGTAAATATTAGATTCCAATCCATATTGTTGTCCACAGGCAGGCAGAGCTGAACTGGCGGCACTGCACAGCCCCTGGAATCGACGAACTGCACAGCTTTTCCAGCTACCCAGCTGGTGTGTCGACAGCTCCATTTAATATTCTTGTCTAGTGATACAGCAAAGACCTCTCATGCCTATTTTTAAATGCACATTTTTAATATTCAATATAATGTTACTCTTTAACAAACTCTTTACTCCCTGCTTCTTTTATGAAGCTTCCCGTGGTCTTTAAAGGGATTGTTAACCAAAGAATGGATCACACTCTTTCTGCATGAGCAGATTCAGAAACACTCCATTAAACCTTTCAGTATTTAATATAAAGAGTAATCTCTCACCTCTGAGGAGATAAGCCAGTTGCTGAGTGATTAACTCTGGTGCCTCTTGAAGAATCTCTTTTACTACTAAAGAGGAAGAAGATGCTTGTAACTCCAGGCTGCCATCACATTGCTCATCTGGATTGATGACTTTGACAACAGCTGATTCCAAACTTTTATCCTCACTATCAAGCAAATTTAAAAGTTATATATATTTTGCCTTCTAGCTGCTTAGACAACCCAGTAAAACAGTGCAAAACATTTTCAAAAATTCTGGATGATAACACTATTCTTATTGCTACTTGAAGTCTGCTATAAAGCCAAAGAACGTCACAATGAGGTCCTAAAACTGTAATTTTTTTTAAATGAAGTGTTCACAGTGGTTTTATTACTTGATACATCACTAAGACATAAATGTTTATATTTCCATTATCAAAATCTTTAAACACTAATAATTTGAAAAAAATATTTCTACAGGTACTGAAAATATCACTCTTCATATAGGGAAGTTTGGGACTTTTCTCATTGAATATTTTGAAAGCTTACAAATAATTTTTTTTTTCATTTAGATGCTTTATGTTTCTGCTTATAAAAGCAATAACAAAGCCAAACTATATTTAATAATATAAAACACTAATCATAATTCTTTAGAAGGAAGAAACAAGAAGTAACAGTAATAAAAAGCAAATCTTATGGATAACTTCTCCTTTGAAAAAGTGAATGATGTGCTGACCTAGCTGCAGTTAAAGAATCAATAGCTATGAGATTTATGCTTATTTCTCATTTTAGATTTTCCCTACATTTATTCTAATCTACAAACCCCTCAGAGTAGGGTGTGGCTATAGCACAACAGGGTATTACTTATCTTCAATGAACTCTCAAGAGAGTTGGAAGTAAAGAGCACCCTTCACTCTGGGCAAGACAAGCACACCATTATAAAGAAGTTCACTTTACAAGATTCACTATGGGCTTGTAAATACTCCCTCTTAAGGACGGGTATATGGACTATGGTCTTCCACAGAGCAACTATGAGCCTCTGGCACTGAGGACATTTTGAGAAAAATGCTGTACTCTGTAAGGACTGCAATAATCTAGCAGCCATATTAACAGCACATGTGGAAGTGTGCTGGCCATCTCCAAATCAGTGTGAGAGTCTCAATGCCTTTAGTGAAAGCTAAATAAGAAGCAGGAAAAAAAAATCTGATTTCTTAATTTACTGGTCACAGGAAACCTCCAGACTCTTTAAACTAAATTGAAATATCTAATCTGTGTGAAAACACAAGGTCCTTAAAAAAGGGACTTCCATTAAAAGTCCTGGAAAGATTACTATTTAGTTTATTACATTTATTGCACATAATGGGAGACAAAATATATTTTAACTTCCTTTTTTATTGTCTGTATTAACATAGCAATACCAATATTAATGCAGAATAAATGTAAAATAGAGTTTTTAAAACAGTTCAAACCCGCATAAGCCATCTTGTTGTACATACAATGCAATACCTTGTCAGCATGTTGCTGTTTACAAGTGTTAAAGACAATTTCCCTTCAGCATTCAGCTGGTGCAAATTGATTTCGTCTCGGAAGATATGGAATGACTCCGGGATATTCAGCTCCTCTAATATAAATCTTGTCTCTGTGAAGTAGCTAAAATCTCTTCTTGGTATATTCAACACGGGTAAGCAAAGAACATCAGGCGGACTGACCTGTAATGTAGGTGTGCATTTGTCAGAGCTGGATATAATACGGCCTGTTTTTTATTAGGAAGACGCTTTAATAGAGTAAGCAATTAAAACAGTCTGAATGTTCTGTATAAGGTTTCCCCCCTTACACTGAATTAAAAAAAAATCTTTTGCTTTTTTTGTTATTCTTCTGTCTCCATTTGCCTCTTACAGAATCACTGGGAAACTAGGAACAAGAAAGGAGAAAGAATGATGTACAGGGGTGATTTTTTGGTGCTGTTGAATAAGCCACCTAATACCTACTCAGAAATTTTAGCACGTAAAGAAATGCAGATTGTTTCTATTTAAAAACCTCGCCTCTGATTATAACAAAAGCATTGTCTGAAATAATGTTTTTACAATATGTTTTAATTTACTTAACAGTAAGATGCCTGTAACAACCTGGAACAAATAGGTTAAGACCACTTGGTCCATTTTTTCCATTACCTTGTCTAGAAAGTAGGCATAGGCAAGACTAGAAATGAGCGTATCCAAATCACAGGATTTATTCCCAAGAACGACGTGGACTTTCTCCAGACGCTTGCTCCTGTTCTGTAACACATAAGAAGATATTGCAATGAGTGACAACGACAAGACAAAACAAAGCCCAGTCACCAAGACACTTCAAAAGACAGGTTAAATATCAGGCATTGTCCTCAGTTGTAGCGCTTTTTGCCACTGACTGAAGGAAGGCACTTACTGTGGGATCAGACATGTTTCCTTGGCATCATAGCTCCCAAGAAAGCCAAGAGATCTGGGTTTCATAAGAGACCCCAATTTAGAACCCGAATGAGATCTAACCTGACAGAAGTCCCTTTAGCAGCAAAGTAATAGATAAGCAGCTTCCAGTATATGTGGAAAAAGCTTTTGAAGACTCCTCACGAATCTAATACAAAAAGCAGTCCCAAAGAGCATGGAGAATTAACACAGTAAACTATACATAGCACATTGTCATTTTAATTTTCCTGTTTTTTCTTTGCTCGGCTAAAATCAGTAACTCAACAAAGTGGCTTTCACCCTGAGTCTTCGGCAGCTGAACATGCCCGGTGAAGCACTGAGGACTTTTTAGTTGTTCTCACTGCAAAGTGAACTGAGTCTTTTCTGCATTTAATAAAATTATGACCCTTACAAACACGAGGAAAAGAAGACAGACCAACTCTGTGAAAGCAAAATGTTGCAGAGAGGTGTCTACCTCCTTCATTCTATGATTCATAATTGCACACACAAAATGTAAGATGATGTTCTTCTCTTGTGCACATCATTAATGTCAAGCTAGCTGCATGGAAACATTCCAGTTTATTTTCTTTTTATGAGCTGTACTTCTTAATTTGAAAAACATATCTGACTGATGCTAAGGTAGATATTTCAGAACCAAATATATGCAATTAAACATTTTTGTTGTTGTTGTCATATACGGGTTGATGTACCTTTTGCTATTTTGAATTAGGATTCTGGGTATCAAATTAAATTTTAACTTTTCAACAGAATATATAACTAGTATAGCAACCTCAATAATTATAAACGTGCAATTTTTTTAAACCAACCTTTTTTCTCTGTGTCTAATCTTACCTCTATCTGGATACAAGGAATAAACCTAGTTCTCTGTCTCTCATATGGAACACAGCCACCAAAATTCCTTTGGGTAACAAAACCAGGACACCTATTCTCCATTACCTATGTACTGGGAAAGACAGGCTGCTTCCTGAAGAGTACAGTGTCAGGAACAGGTATGTTCATTTCAGCTGTAGGCCTTCACCAGCAATAACCTGTCTCCATTATCCTCTTTTCAGTATAATTTTTGTCACATTGTTCTTTTGCAGCATACATATCTGATTGATCAGCCACTCTAAAGAATGAAAATAACAAACTCATGCTTTTTTAGTATTATTCAGTTTACATAAGTCTTTTCACGCCTTTTCATATGACAGCTATTCTACCAGTATTAAAATACAAAGTCAACCTGTAAGCTGTCTTAATAAGTAATTCAAGTTTCTATTTCATAGAGTTCAAGGCCAAAACTGGCCAGAACAAACAGTAAAGAAAGTCTGTGCTTCACATTCTGATGATGTAAAACACACTGACAAAAGAGAAAAGTAATAATCCACATCTTGTTTCACTAGTCTGAAGAATTTTCTTCATTAAAAAGTGTGAAAGCATTATTTTTGAAGAGACACCTTCCAATACCAAATTATGTATTACCAAACCAATTATTAATAATGAAATACATTGATATGAGTAAAGTTGTAGAATACATTTGGACAGCTAAATCTTCCTGTAGTTCTGGAATCTCATAAAGGGAGCAAAACGTAACAAAAACAACCTAAAATGTCATTCAGAATTACTGCTAGAAAGCACTAGAAGACATTTGCTATTATTTTCCTAAATTAAATTCTCCATTTTCTGTACAAATATTCTTATCCATGTAAGTGATCTGTTCTTCTAAAGACATGTTGGATTCAATGATCCTTATGGGCCCCTTCCAACTCAAGATATTCTACGATTCCGTGATACATTTCAAGAAAGCAGCATAGATTTGATAGAAATAGATCAAGCTTGCAGACAGTCTGCCCCAGCCACAGAGAGAAGTCCCATCCTAGTATTTGCATTCTCATAGTATGTGCTGTCTCATTAGAGGCAAAGTTAACAGGAAGACAGATAGGTAGAGTCTCCCCCATTCTATTTTAACACAGGAAACCTTCTTGTACCAACAACACAGATACTTTACCAAAAGCTTGCAATGACCACTGTGTTACAGAAGCGAGAGCTGGTTAAATACTGTTTTATCCTGTGTTGGACAGACAATTTGAGATCGGAGCATCAGGTAAAAGATCAACTCTGCCAAACTACAGTGATTAAAAAAATGAATGCTACTGCAAGCTTTCATCTTGGCACAAATGAGTGCTATCCACCAATTCTCCCACAGGACTAGGAAAGCAATATTTTTAACCCTCATTCTGATTTGCAGCATCTTTGAAGTTGTAGAGGTCAGTACTTTCAGCATGACATCACTTCCTTAGATAACCATTACTGGCAAAAAGACACCATCATCCACAGATAAAAACCATGAGATACTCCTTCAGGAGCAACCAGGTCCTGTAGTGTATAACCACAATGTTGTTTACTACAACTTTTAAAGCAATCCAAAGCTAGCAAGAAGGAGAGTACTGATAGATCTGAAGTTATGTTAACAGCAATAATTTAATAAATTGTACAAAACTATTTTCATATTGATTAAAATATTTTAAGATCAATGAAACCCTCAAAACAGCCTTTGTTCTCATCTTCCAGTGCTTAAATCTTAACTTATCCATAATATACACAGAACACTGCACAAAACAAGTGTTCCCTACGATGCCCTGCCTTTTTTGTATAGCTGGAACAAAAGTACGCTACCCCTCTCAGTTCCCACATCAGATAGTGGGTTTCAAAAAACATAGAAAAGAAATGGCATTCTTGAGCTCAGGTGACACGTTCAGCACTCATGTGGAAAGTTTACTCTATGGAGTTGGTACCACCTCTTCTGATGCTGGGGGAACTATCTCCTCAGCTTCTATGGCTGCTCATGGTTCAGAAACCATCACAAGCTACTGTCTGTGGTTGTGACTTGATTTCTTACCTATTTTTTCTAGAAGATCAAGGCACAAAGTAGACCTTCCACTGACAGTCCTAACATGCTATTTTAAAGATCGGTAATATCTTTTTTTCACCTTTCCTGATCTCTGCTCTCCTATTCACTAAGCATAATTTTATTCTCTTCTTCCCCGTTTGCAGGTCCAAGATATATGATCTCACAAGCATTTCCTCTCCCCATGTGTAGTTCCCTGAATGGCTTTTTGGTATCTTACTACTAAGTATTAATAATAACCTTCCAAGAGGTATAGTGTCCACAAAAGCAAACCTGAAGTATACCCTCCCAGGACCATCCAAGCTTATTGTTCATCTTATAGGTCAGAGACTGCTTCCTCTTCTGCCAACTAGTTTGCATGGTCTGCTGCTTGCTAATCAGCCAGCTAGGAGAAAAGCAGGCACATAGATGTGAGGCTTCCTCTTTCAGGTCTTTCCAAAGTACCCAGCAGAGAAACCCAAAATCAGGAAGACAAAGCTTTAGATCCATAAACTCTGTGAGACTTAGTTGCAATAGGACTAAAATGTGATTAATTCCTGCAGGTACTACACCTAACCCTGAGAGGAATCATGAACCCTCAATATCTCCAAGAATCAAAATTTTAAAAGTTGATAATGAAACTGGAACTCATAAATTAAACCACATAAGGGACCACTGATCTCTCTTGGTGCTGGTTGGCTAGGTCAAAGGTAAGTTGTAAAATGCATAAACACTGGATGCCTAGAAAAAAAATGAATTAAAGAAATTATGTTTCATTTTCAGATGGCATCAGTTAAGATAACTCAATTCAGATCAGACCTGCACAGATCAATATTCACTTACCATGCTCAAAAAAGAGATTTATAAACATCTACAGAAGCTACTTCTACAATCTAGTAATAGATCTCTTCTGACACTTTGATACTTACAGTGAAGAACTTCTCATATCTCCCCAATTTTGTTATCTTTAATCGCATAAATGCATTTGTATGGCAACTGTATCTTTATGCAAGTGCAATCAAAAATACCTTTTACTGGTTCTTACCTACATCAAAAACAGCTGATTCATTCAAACATCCAGCATATACGGGCAACCAGGTTTGAAAAAACTTTGTCTAGGACATATTACTTCAGTGATTCATCAAATTACAATAGCCCAGTCAAAAATGACAGTCTCCTCTTTTTTCCTTCTGTTATTATAGGAGCTGAAATGATCTTGCAAGATAAGAAATACTGAAGACTTTTTCTAGTATAAACAGGATCTCCTACAAAACGCTTACTCTCTCAAGGCAAAAATTGTTCTTTTCCCTCTCCTTTGCAAACACACGCACAGCCCCCGCCCCTACACTCACCCCCCGTGCACACGCGCACACACATACAGCCACATACCACCTTGCTTTCTGAGTCACTATTTTATTTTTGCCTCAAATCTCACTGCATCTTCTGTCCTTCAACTGCAACAAAATCACTGCATTTTGCTGCATGGGATGGGACAGTACTTGTCAAGGATAGCAGTTCTTTGAAGGAAGGAGCTATATGGCTCAACAGAAGCATATTAATAAAGAGAAGCTGCAGAGTCACATAATCATAGTGTCAGACACAATGCTGAAAGCTTTTCCAGCCTTGTGGCTGAAACACTAACAAGGGAGTGTGGCTGCACAGCCAGCCTTAGCTTTACTGGAGATGCATGGGGAAAAAGCCTAACTACCTGGACCAAGGACAAGATAGTAATAAATATTGCTACTGAGATTTTAAGTCATTCACTTACATAAGAGAGGAGAGGATTTTTGTATCTACTCAGCAGCTTTGGAATTGTACCTCCAACCCAGAGGTAAAATTTATTGAGTAGTCATTTTGGAGTACATCCTGCATTTGCCTTACAGTATCAGGCAGTATTATACTTCCATCAGCCTGAGAGCTTTTAAGTTGATTATCCTTCTCCATTGTCAAAGAAATGGCTTTAAGCCAAGGCAAAGTTAATTTAATATTTTAGGCTAAGTTCAAGTTAGTTTAATATTTCATAAGTCTTTTCACAAGAAAGCTTTATACTGGCCTGGACAAAAAAAGAAAAGATGGTCTCTTATCCTGGTAAGTCTTTGTTTTCTCTCAGCTTTTCTTCTGTCCTCAAAAATATTATATTTGCCTGCCCCCCCAGTATCACATTTATCATGTATAGTATACGATATATATTGTAGTTTATTGTAATAGTTGTAAAATACATGGTTAAGTAGTGGATCCTTTCCTAAGGAACATAATTTAATAGAGGAAATGTCAAGTGTGCCACATTTTAATCATTACCTGTTGGATCTATATCATACAATGTTGCTTTACTTATGGATCTAAAATAAAGCTTTTTTTACAGCAAACATCAGTCTCTTACTAGCAGAACAAACTATGATAAAACAAAAGGTCAATTTTCTAAATCCATACCATCTGCTTTTGTGTGGGAGACAGCCTTACAAAAAATATAAACAAAAGTGGGAGGGTCATAAAAATTCAGTGCCACCCTCAGAAATGGTTGGACAGGCATAAAATATCACCTGATATTTTGTGTTCAATAAGATCTGATGACAAAAGACTATGAGTAGTCTACAACAAAGACTAGGAAAAGGTCTTCACACTTCGGTTGTCATTCACATCGCACTTACCTGGGGCCTGATAGGCGTATTTTTCCCAGTCTCACCTGCCCTCCCCATTCTGATGGTGACTGCACTTCCCACAGGAGGTTGAACAAAGCCTTGTTGAACAAGCATTATTGGTCTTCTGCAGTTAATACTTTAAAAGCCATATTTAAGAGTCAAGAGCTTGGTAAAGAGCATTTTATTTTAAAATGCCATTTCCCAAAATCCCACTGTTTCATACAAGCATGCTGATCCTTCAAAATTAGTAACGGAAATAGGCAGGTTAACTACCTGGCATGCCAGCCAGGCAAGGAAGTCCTGTCCTTAGATTGTTCCTGGAACTTCCACATGACAGGAGCTCTCTCTTCCAGTCATTTCTAATCAAGAATTGGCCCGGTCAGTTATTGCTGCTGAGAATTCAGTTCAATATTTCTGCAATACCAACAGGCTCTGACTTGGCATTCTGCATACAGATAAACTTCACACTGTTCAAGAAAGAATTCCTACCAACTGCAAACATCTACCCTCTTCTCACTTTTAATTAATTTCACAGAATATAACTGCATGCAAGTCTGCTCTGCCTGTTCTTGAAATACCTTCTAACTTACCATGTACATTTATTCTCATTGCGAAAAATAAAAATGAACAATGATTTCCACCTGCAACTTTCATTTGAAAAATAGAGTAATCAAATAATGCTGAGATGCCATTTAAATATCAAAAGAAGCACCACATAATTAAAAGCATCAATCAAAATCTTGTTAGCTCCTTTTAAAATTAGATTTATTCCATCAGTTGGTTTGGCATTGATTTTCCACCATGTTTTATAAGCTTTACATGTTCACACTCTCTTGATTCTCCAAATTTTTGCCTTTAGGGACAACTTTTGAGACATCACTTCTACTGGATCATGGGGTATAATTATGCAGTATACCCAATAGTATCTGGTTTTCAGAACAGGTCATACAGAGGGTACACATACATTCCCACACATTTTGGAAGCGTGACTTAGGCACCACATGTTTTGATCCCAATTTTGCTCTTACATAAAGGTAAAACTCCCATTACGTCAGATATTAAACATACTTTGTCTTAGGGAATTAAAGAAACCTAAATTTTTGTGATACAAGATTAACAAAGTGAGGAGGAAAAAAACTTATTTAAATGACCTTAGGCTCAGTAAAGATATCACATTGCTCTTCTTGCAAAGGCAAAACAGGATATACTCTCGTATGGCTGAAAAGGAAACTGTTCCCAGCAGAATGATTATTTAAGCTTGATTCAGCAGTACTTCAACAGCCTGTCAATAGGATTCTCTATCACAGAAGTTACTAAAGTGAAAACCAAAGTTCCCTTCTTCCTTTTATGTTGCATTACCCATTTGTTGCTCAAATTAACATGTTCTATGCAGAATTAGTGCTTTCACCTAATAACTTGAGTATCAGCAATACCACTTACAGCAATTCAGCTCCACAAAAGAACAATTTATATTCCTGTTCCAGGTTATCTGTAGTGTCTAAAGCCAGTCACAGCATATATTTGAATTTTCAGCTCAAGTTACACAACTCCTCTTCTGCCTCCTTCCCCACTTGCCGCTTAACATGCAAAGGAGAGACTGAGATGCCTATCAGTTTACAGGACTTGAGAGTATTCATCTCTTTTAGGAACTGTTTGGCTTACTACAGGATTAAGGCGTCCCTTGAAATATTAAAAACAAATTACCTAAAAGCAGGGATCATTTTTACCTGGGTAGCAGAGTGCCATGTCATATTAATTGCATCAGTTCTGTGGTGCGTCACGAGATGACTGGTACCAATAAACCCCTACATCATACAGTGCTGAAGCTGAATGAATTATAGAGAGCAAAGAGAAAGTGTTTTGGAGAAAAAAGGTGACTTTTCTTTTTTTCATTTAGTGAAGGCAAGGGAATTCAACTCAAATAATGCAATTCATTTACCTGCCTCTGTCACAGACTTAATGTCTGACCTCAGAGTATTTAAGAAGCTTAGTTGCTGCTTTGAAATTGTGGAAGAAACTTTGCAACTGAGAATAGATTTACCAAGAGTTAGGAGGCACTTGAACACTGTGCTGTACAGGAGCCTTTGGAGTGGCTGCTTCTTAAGTCAGTGTAGCCCTTAGGTGATATGCACCAAGTTGAAAAGGAGACCATATCCGGAAGTGAGTAAACAGCCCAGTATAAATACCATTAGTGAATCTTCTGTGTTTATATGGACAATTTATAAGCAGGTTTTACTCTGTTCTTACCTTTTTTTTTAATTGTATCACCTTGCAATCTCAATATTTCTTCTAAATTTTTATCAATGTGCTATAGATAATATTTGTGACTATACTGCACTCAAATACAAAAGTTATGTATAGCTACATTTTCAAATTTTCGTTTTGTTTCAGATCTTCTGTGTAAACTTCTGTCTTCTCTTCATCATGAACTATATTTTAAGTGATTCAAGACAAACAAGTAGTCCATGCTAACAATAAAAATCATAGATATCATCTTCCCACCAGTGACTTACCCTAAATATTACACACCATCAGTTGAGAGAGAAAATTATAGCTGGAAGAGATAATCAGGAGGCCAAAGTGCCTTTCAGTTTTGCCTTTCTTGTTCAACAGGTTTTTATCATACTATAATTCTAAAATCTCTTTGGCGTTTTACTCACTCTCTGGTAAGATCACCTCAGAAAGATGCCTTTTTTTGGTTGGGTTTGTTTTTTTTAAACTTTAGCAGTATTTTAGTCACTATTTCTTTTTTCACACTGAAAATCAGAAACTAATTAACAAGTACGCCTCTGCTGTCCTTTATGACTGCTGCAAAAACCATTCTCCAAAAGAATTTTCCCAAAAGCCCTTTCTTATTATTGGCAGCTTCTTTTTCTATGATAGAATTCTATTTTTGTAACATGTTTAAGTCCAAGTATCTCTGTGAGAGATAGATGTTGGGTTGATTCGCTACAGAACCTGAGCATGGATTAAAAATTAACTTGCAACACTGTGCTTGTAAGCGAAATGACAGCGTGCCAAGAAAGGAACACGCAGAATGAAACTTGATTTTACAAAAGCAATCTATTTTTTTATTTCGGATGTTATGAGATTAGAAACATATGCTCCCTTATGAGAACACACTGCCTTTTTACTCATACAGTAATTAGTTATGTCTATACTGTTTAGATCCCTGAACTCCCCATAATATTAATATCAGAGCCATATACATATTGCACACAAGCAAGAGAAAATGCATAACCACTTTCTTGTAATACTTTTAACATTTGCATGTTTTTCAGTGTATATCTAGTCACTAATAAACTTAGAACTTGTACTGCTTTAATGTCTGTTACTCTTTTTTACACAGATTACATTAAAACAGTAGAAATTTGGAAGTAATTTAGTTAGGCTGGGTTCAGGCAAGGGACAGAAGGGATATGGTACCTCTTGAATCCATACGCAAAGGATGTAATCTATACATCAGAAATCTCAATTTATGGAGTAATCCTCTTTCTCTGATCATTTGGGCTGTGTCTGAAGTTTCCAGTCTGCTCATAAAATCCAAAGAGGCCATAGTAATTCAATGACCCACTGATCACTTCTTGGAGCAGTCTGAAACCACCTAGGTTAATTTGTCTCAGCAAGAAATCCAATTCAGCTGTTCTCCAACATGACACACCCTCCCCTCCAGCACAATCAAAAAGGCATAACCCAATACCTATGTCAATACTGCTGAACTCAGACCTTCATACATGCTGAGATGGCTGGAGTCTTCTCAATCAATGGTTCTCTTTTGGCTTGACCACCTTCTACCAGACCAGAATCAGTTTAGAACTGTAGTGCTAATGTCTCCAAAGTCAGACACATGAGATTTAAAGGCTGATCCTGCATTCCATTTCATCAGCTAATGCCAGTGCATTTCTTCAGGAGTCAATAATCTTCAGTGTATCAGGTATTTTGCCTTTTCTGCATTCCACATTCCTATGGACGTTCCTCTTGTTGTGATGGCAAGCAGCCTCCACAGACCCTTCCAAATTGCTCTTAGGTGACAAAGTATGTTTCAGCTAAACATTACCCAAAAACTTTTCTGAATCAGACTTCCCCATCTATCCTTAAAGCGTTAAGGCAGCATTCAAACATATTTCCTTGATACCATTTGGCTCACTGCAGATTTTTTGCTGTGTTTTAAGCACACTATTGACTGCATTAAATAACCTCATAATCACATTTAAAGGCTTAGTGATCTAGTGACACCAATGTGCTAAAATATATGATAACAAATGCAGTCAGCATTTTCCATACCATATGCTTGTAAATGTTATTCTGCAGGGAACCAATTAAAACTATGGAAAATTTGGAACACAGACATATGGAACAAAACAAAGCAACTTATCTTGTCACCATGGTGCTTGCTCAGTACATCAATTAGGGAATGGTGATATTATAGGACAAACAAAAGCCACTTTAATTAAAGTGTGCTGAAAGGCAATATACAGTAGCAATCTAAAACATCCATTTTTGTTGTGCTGATGTTAGTTTTCCTTCTAATGAGACAGAACAGGTAAAATACATTCCACAAATATTCTTATCTGAAGAAATGCAACACTAGTCCTAACTTCTTGAAAATTTTCCTCTTTTAACATTCAATGAGAAAAGGGTAAGAAACTGAAATGGAGTGTTTGCGTTTCAGGGAAAACATTTAAAATACTGCTAAGGCTATAAGATTTTTCAGGAAAAAAAATAAGCTTGAGCAGGGACTTATTTCTTAATTGTCCTTCTATGAAAACATAGTGCATCAGGGAAAACACTGAATCTAATCCTGGTCTTTGTCCAATACAATTGACAATGGAAAAATAGTAAAAGAACTGGAAGAAATTAACAATCACTTTGAAAAATATCCTCCAGAGGAAGCAAAAACTGTTAGGAGGTGGAATCATGATCACCTCCTAGGCCTGGAACAAGGTGGGAAAGATCTCTAGGAGGGAATACGCTCAAATCTGCATTTCCCATTCCTTCTTGCACTTCAGAATTCAGCACTGCAACAGTTAAAGTCCTACAGAGCACCACAGTGCCCATAACAAAGATTCTGAAAAACAATAAGGACCTAGAGGTTACATATTTTGGGTAAGACTCCACCTTACTACTCTTGTATGGTGCCAATGACACCTTGAACCAACATAAAGATGATAATATTGGAAACAATATTTACGGTGATTATTATTGACGCTCTGAACCAGAGCTCCATTTGACGTTATTTTGTTTTGATGTACAAGTTATGTGTACCTGAGCCATGTTTTCAATTTAACACAGTAAGACAAATGGTTCAGGGGAAAAAAAAAAAAAAAAGGAAAACATTTATGTTAATTCTGCTGGTCATCACAGTAACATTCCAGCACAGCAAAGGTCTATCAAGAACCACAACAAAATAAATGTCTTTCTCATATAGACCTATAGCCAGATTGTCAATGTAGCTACCAAAAACCTCCACCTTGAACAGAGGTGAGAGCTTCTGCCTATTGATTGTGCAGACAGACTGGCACAGTAGTTCAATTTCATCTCATGAAGGATATGCTGTATAGAGAGGAACCATAGAAACAGAGCATATAGTATTAAAGATCATCTTCATGGTGAGCATATCAACTATTGCTTTAGAAGTATGGAAGACAACAGACAAAATCATTTTAAGTGTTATTACAAAATAAATTGAAGAACTGTATATTATAAGACTATAAAACAATTTCTTTAAAGATATGTTATGCCATTCATTCCTGTTAAAAAATGTGGTAAGCATTAACAGAATATGAGAACAAGGAACACACTTAGAAGATTTTGTTGTTGTTTAAGGTTTGGCTCAATTCCATCCATTTTGAGTAAGGTTTTCACTATGTATTGTTTCAAATTTTATTAAGCAGAAGGAAACAGTAAATATAAATTGACAAATTCACATATGAAGAGACACTAGTGACTGATTAAGTAATACATCCTCTTAAGTGATAGATTTGCTGAATCCTGTCAGTTAACACCAAAATGGGCAATTCATCATCCTTAGCAAATCTGCTGCCCTAGCTAATTCAAAAGACAACAAATATTTTAGAAAAAAAAATGGTAATGAGAAAAAACATAAATTGCATTAATATTTCAACTTTACCTTTCAATTGACAGATCAACAATATCTTCCAGTTTTATATTTAACACACTACGATGTATTTTTAATCTATGAAAAACACTGATAACTGCATCCTCCTCCACATAGGGACTTGCTTGATTTGCCCCAACAGTTAAGCTCTTGGTTTTCAATTGAAGAGCACACTGTTAGGAAAAGTGGCATCCATTGATTTCTGTGTCTGCTGTAGTTAAGAACAGAGGGTCCAAAGGTAAGGAAAGATATATATGCTAGCAAAGAACAATCTGTTTCTTCTCAGGTTACTTCCAGCAGATCACTGAGCTCTAAACCTGCTTAAATTGATTCTGAAAGTAATTAAAAAAAAAATAATCTAAGAGCACAACATCCCTCCTAGGTCACCACTTGCACAGACAGAAGTCCTTAAATCTCTGTGGGTGGGAGGAAAAAACACAACCAAACAACAACAACAAAACCTACCAAAAAAACCCCAAACTTAAGTACATAAAAGGGACCTTTGCAAGCCAAAATATCTGATGCACAAGACTGATCACAGCAGCCAAACCCACACTTTTCTACTGGTAAAGAGAACACTGGTAGGGCACTTAGAATTTCCTTGTAATTAAACCCTACCTCAGTGACTAGCAACAAAACATACTCCATCACATGGACATTTTAGTGTGCTCCAATAAGACAGTTCCTGTGTTCCAGCTATGAGAATGCTGCAAGACATTAATTAAAATTCCTTTGTATTCACAAGGTGTTCAAGGTATTAAAAAAACCAAGGGATTCATTCACCCCTGGAGATACTGACAAGCATCCAGTGAAACACTTGTCAGGACAGTAACAGCAGTAACATTAGAAGCTAGTGATGATTTCATGGCTTTGCAGTGTAAGGTCACTCTCTGTTCTCAGTCTGACATTATTTCTTAGTTAATTGCATAAATCTCAGCAGATCAGAGGACCATTACACAGCATTTTATGTAATATAAGCATTTTGCACTGGAAGAACAAGTGGAATAACTGTGTGTAGCTTTCTTTCCCTTATATGGAAGCATGTGCTGCCTTGTATTGCTGTTGAAAGGATATCTGTTCAGCATTAATGGAATTAGGAAAGTCTGTTAAAAATAAACACAGCATAATTCTTTCCTTTCTTTTACCAGCTAAGTAGAATATTTTTTTCTCAGGGTCAAGGAGGATAAGTTATAATGGCAACACATCTGTACGCAGTCGTATTTGAACATTTAATATCTAGGTCTAAATGGAGTTCTGATGTATAAATACCAACATATATTTGCCACTCCTGAATAAAAAAAAACACATCAGGTCATAAAAGAACATACTGGCTTTAAAGAGATTTGAGATATACCACTACATGATTACTCAAACATATTAGTAAGCTGTTTAAATTTATACAAGGACCAACCCATAGAGACTTTGTGATTTGAGTCATCTTTTACAGGCACAGCAATATACGAGAAGCAAGTTTTGAGCATGAGGTCTACTCATAAAAATAGACTTTTAGGGCTATCAGAGGAAATCCATGTCCACTTGCTGAAGTCACATGAATACTGCATTCCTGTGATTTTAAAACCAGCCTTAAAAATACGTTGTAATGATTTCCATCAATCTGGGGAACCGGGTTGCTAATAATTATGGTAGTTAGCATCATAATTAGCATCAAAATAGGAAGTTTAATTTGTATTTAATTTTTTTCTTTAAAAACAGATTATCAGACACATAGATGGCATCACATATACATGTTTTAATAAAAGCATGACATGAAATACCTGGTTTGTTATGAGAGGTATATTGTGAAGCATTTGTGCTGTGCAACATGCTTAAATTAAGACTAGCAAGAAAAACTGCAGTTTTGACTCTGCCAACCTTCAGGATCTGAAATCAACTAATGTGATACAAAGTGACAACTGTACTTAACAATAAGAAACTCAGTTTAAAACGCCATTTAAGAATGCATGACATGGGGAAAGCTTGTAGCACAGTGAAATGAAATCTACACCCAACTGCTTATTACGGATGGAATTTCTCTTTTCAGGAACACTTCAGCATAAAAAACAACATTCAGAGAATGTAGTAGAAAATATTTAAATGACAATCTCTTATGAGATTTTTTTTCTCAGAAAAATTACAGTCAGATTTGGAAGCCTGAATACTTTGCAAATAGCAGGACACAGAAGACAGGTATCATCCCTGTAGAGTACTTCCTTCATCCATCACAGCTAAATGATACCAATAACATGACAGTCAGTACCCGAAAATTAAGCTAGCAGTGACTCAGCAGAAACATTCTAAAAGGGAAAGGGCGGGGGGTGGGGGGGGGGGTGGGGGGGGAGAAAGAGGCATGACATTTCATAAATTCTGTCCAAAGCAAACGTAGCAGTATGGTGGTTTTCCCAGGTAGGAAATACCGTTGTTCCCAGATACAAAAGTGCATTTTTTTAATGTTATGTAAGTGCAACTGATTCTCCATATACCACAGATCTGACATTAATACCAATTACAGCTCAAAGTGAACCTCAAATTAAAGCTGAAGAAAGAGCATGAACCTTGGCAGCTTTCTGGAACAGTGTTAGTGTATTTCTCCTATTTCCTCCAAAATGTCTTTGCTCTTGCCACACAGTGCTGAGCGGTGCTAGTGGTACTCAATTTCTTACTATTGATCTCAGTAAAGATACTTTGCACTTTCTTCAAACTTCACTGTACAAATTATAATTTAGCCAAGCTCCCATCTCTGAATTACTGAAAATACTGACTTAACTTCTCACTCCTAAATGTCTTTCACTATTTTAAAATATTCCTACATTTTATGTTTTTGAGGATTTACACATTTCTATGAAGAAAAGAAACATCATCCTGGGATGAGGTTACAGTAACCCCAATTGAGCACAGTTTCATTTTGTCATCAAGAAACTTTTAAATTACAGACACAGAAGTGCCCACATGTATGATCTGTGGACACTTCACACGTGGGGGGTTGGTATGTTTTCAAGATTCAATACCAGGAACGCATCTGCATTCAACAAATAGTATCTTTCATATTATCATTCTAATTCCCACTTTTCTCTTTTTTTCTTTTGTTTATGTGTTTTCACTCACTGGCCTTGACCCTGTCTCACTCACCAATCATGTCAAATGAAGTTCCATGATTTCCAGCACGCTATTCCTAACTTAAAAGTGTCAGGCCATCATCTTGTTCAAAATAGTACTCAGTGTTAATGCACAGGGATAGAATGGGGCTTGCAAGTACCCAAGTATTCTCTAAAAATGCATAGTGCAAGAAAATTCCCTTGCCTTGCCTGTTATTTATTCTCACACACTTTGGGTTATATTTCTTATTATAGCAGTGGTTTATAATTCTCAGTGCACACAACAAGCTCTTCCATCTACCACCAATCAAACATCAAATTATCACAAAAATTGGTTACTTTCTAAGCATTCAGAAATATGTGAAGGGGTGCTCAAAACAACTACAAGGCTGTGTTACTCTTCAAACAACAACAAAAAAAGGAATATTTATATTCGAAAGCATGCCACTTCTTAGCTTCTCTGGACTGTCATAGACGAATGGCTTATTGTGAGGGCTAAGTCTTTTTAACTTGAAGATAAATGATCTTTCAGCTGTAGCTGTGTACAATGTCAGTGACATCCAGTCACCTGTTCTATTTACTGCAGCTGTGGATCCTGCTGGGATCTCTGGGGGATGGAGCCTATCCTCTCTTTCCTGTTAAAAATGACAGTCTGTTGACTTGAAATGCTTTCTAAAGAACCTGTGATGCTCTGAACATATCTGCTAATCACATACTTATGAATATCCAGCCTTGAAATAAACATAAGCACATGTCAAACTATGACTACATGGAAGAACAGATCTATTTTAGACGTTGTAGAAAAGCTTGCCAAAAATTGTTTACTGTATTTCTCTTGGTTTCAAAGGAAGAACTAACAGCTCCTCATATTTCATAGAATCAGAGAATCCTAGAATATCTCAAGTTGGAAGGGATCTATAAGGATCATCAAGTCCAGTTCCCTGCTCCTCGCAGGACCCCTAAAATTAAATCATATGACTAAGGGCATCATCCAGATGCTCCTTGAACTCTGACAGGCTTGGTGCCATGACCACTGCCCTGGGGGGCCTGTTCCAGTGACCGACCACCCTCTCAGCGAAGAACCTTTTCCTAGTGTCCAATCTGAACTTCCCCTGATGCAGCTTCATTCCATCGCTGTCGTATCGCTGGTCACCAGAGAGGAGACCAGCAGGTTCCTCCACACCACCCCCCTTGAGGAAGTTGTAGACTGCAATGAGGTCATCCCTCTGCCTTCTTCTCCAAGCTGTACAAAACAAGTGACCTCAGACGCTCTTCATAAGTCTTGCCCTTGAGACCTTCAAACTGAAGCGAAACTAGTGCATTAAGAGTACTTTATTTCTTCAACAGTTTTTGTGAGAAAGGCAAAAGCTATAGCATACAATAGGGGCATAAAGAAAATCTAGTTTCCCTTTTCTTTAGAGGTGTAAATTTACCTAAAAGGACAGTATTTCTTATATCTATGAAAGACACCAACCAGACCAGCCTTATTCAATAAGGTCTCCACCCCTGTCACCTCAGGAATTTTCTTGCACACCTCAACAATTTCTAGAAGAAGCCTACCTAGAGATAAGTTGGAAATACAACACACTGGATCCCCTTGCATCACCCGAGCTTGACACCAGTTATACCTGTTGGGAGATGCACTGCATCATGCATACAAGTGCACATACATGCATGCACACGCACAAACACAGACACCGTCCGCCTGCTGGTTCAGTGGGGTTTCAGAAACAGTCCTCAGCCTTGCACTGTGGTCGGGTTTGGGCATTCAAGGCAGAGAACTCTCCCCAGGGGCTCCCTATATCATTAACCCAGTTGCAGAAACTGAGTGTTTGTGTTTCTCTCTGCGTGTGCAAGTGACAGAGAGTGCAAGCACACAAGCAAGTGAACTAGATAAAAGTGGTAATTAATAATATGGGCTAAGTGAAAACTAATAAGGCTGCAATGTCAGGCTGAACAGCCACATTCAATGTTTACACCTTCCTTCCAGTTTCCTCTGTTTTGGCTTATTTTCTTTTGCTAACATATATGCTGTCTACTGAAAGGGTCTATGTAGTCACTTTGGAAATATTAAAATCCAAACCTGTATTTTAAAGTAAGTCCCATGTTTTCAAAATGCAACAAATCTGTAAAAGACATTTTCATGCATCAGACAGATGTCTCGCCTTACAATGCCTGTAGTGCAATCTACTACATTACCTTTTAAGCTTTCAAACTGGACAGAATATGTCAGATAACTATTCCAGCTGTAACTTCTCCTATTGTACCACAGGGTTGCTGCCTCAGCTCAGAACAATGCTATGAAATAGTGTTTTGTTTTTCCTGGTTTCTGCCATAAGCCTAGCACTTCTTAAGCAGAATTCCTTGTCTCTCAATTACTCATAAGCTTCATTTGTATAACCACTTCTGATTTATGGAAGCAAAGAACAGATTCTGCTCTTACAGACTGATATTCATTCAATGTCAGTAATTATTATCTGGTTGAGAGAGAAGCAGCTAGATTTTAACCACTACTTAATATGGCAACTAACTACGTTGCTTTTTTCCACAACAAAAATCAAACAGCATCAATCTAAGCTCTGAAAAATTAAAATGTGCAAAAAATTAAAGTTAATATCTAACTAGCTTAAAAGGTAAGTGATTAAGCACCCAGTTAACGATAGAGGATACATGTAATTAAGCCAGGATAGAAGGATTTAGAATGTCATTTCACATCTGGTGTAGCATCCTTGCTTATTTTCCAGTGCAGCAAAACACTAAAAGAAACAACCTCAGAGACAGACAGGATGAACTGTCTGGTTACCTAGCAATGGACGGCACGTTGTAAGGTAGAACAGAAAATGGCAGTTCATAAATTATCATATCATAGCGCCCAATGACAGGACAAGGGGCGATGGGCGCAAGTTGGAACACAGGAAGTTCCACCTAAACATGAGGAAGAACTCCATTCCTGTGAGGGTGCCAGAGCAGTGGCACAGGCTGCCCAGGGAGGTTGTGGAGTCTCCTTCCCTGGAGACATTCAAACCTCACCTGGATGCGTTCCTGTGCCCCCTGCTCTGGGTGTGCTTGCTCAAGCAGGGGGGTTGGACAACATGATCTCTAGAGGTCCCTTCCAACCCCTACCATTCAGTGATATGCCAAAGGCTAATTTACTGTAAACGTTGTTAAAACACTCAAAAGAACCAATCTGTACCTCATTGGCTGGCACAGAAGGAAATGACAAACTGCAATATTACAAGCACTTGTGAAGAACCACAAAGTACTTATAATAGAGCAAGATGAAACTGTTGAAATTTACTGTGCGACTATGCTAATTTCACACACATTGGTATGCATGACCCACTCCTAAAGGCCACATGGCAATATCATAGCTTTGACTACCTAATATCCTACTGGCAGGAAAGGAAAGAGAGCAGAGAGAAAACAGAGGAAAAAGGCAAAAGCAAATAAATCTAATATAAAAATAAAGATCTCTCTCTGTTCCCCTCCTTGGAAGCTACAAAGCTGAGAAGAAAAGGAAGCAGAGTTCACCTGTTTATTGCTGTCTGCACCGAAAGAGAGCATTTTGGTATATAGTGTTCCATTTCAGCACAGTGATACCAGTCTCCTGTTTTTCCCAGTAAATACCCAAACTAATGCTACCAGGACTGAGACTACCCTCTATTTTCACCACTGTAACACACAGAAGAACTTGAATTCCCAAACTAATAGAAAGCCTGAAAGTTTTCTCAAGCAATGGTTTCTGCCACCAGATAGTTTGGTAAAGAGACACATTTAAATTCTTTTATATGGGGACAGATACAGAACACAGAAATAGCATACAAACTGCCTCCATAGCAAGTAAGCCTTGTACTTTAACTTGCTGTATTTCAAGAACCAAGATCTCAGCATTTGCAGTCAAGCAGACTTCATTATTTTCCTATTTACCTAAACTTAATTAAAAATATTTCTTTAGTTCAGTTCATTTTCTCTATCAACTGTAATTTGTGTTTGATTTAGAATCTGTAAATAAATTATCTTTCCAGACCACAAGATTGTAACTGGCCCAATTCTCACACAGTGAACGGGGGCAGAGGGATTTAAGTTGATGGCTGTTCTGGTTTGGTTTCGTTGGTTGATTTTCTAAATGAAGGCTCAACACTTTGATATTCAGACAGGCAATTTGATATTGATGCCAACAACTATTGCTCAAACCTTGCAAAACAGATCAACCAAAAGACTTCAGACCAGCCTTAAAAATCCCTCCTGCACTGTATAAAGCTGCCAGCTGAAAACTGTGCAATGATTCTGAGAGGTGAGAGGTGATTCTGAGAGGTGAACTCAGCTCTCTAAACTGCTAAGAATAGATCACTTATCTCATTTTCACATATAATCTAAAACATGATATGAGTCCACATCCCCGGAGATGAGAGACTAGAACTCCAATCTGCACCACCCTCTCATTCCTGGAATGAATGTTTTAATGTACAGTCATGCCACGAATAAATAAAGTCACTGCCTTTATTTATTCTTCCTAAGACTGCCAATGCTGAAGTTCTAGTGCGCATCAAATTCTCAAGGGAGGGAACAAATTCCAGTAGCAGCACGGAACTGGTTTTGTATGAGTTTATGTAGCTAGCCTCTGAGCATATGCAGAAAGCAAAGAATTGTACAAAGCCATGCCACACTTCTTCCTCTTATAAAAAAAAAACAACTGTTATGTAAAAAATAGCCAGGAAGCATCACTTTAAAGCTGGATGCAGCGCTGCACAGTTTATCTGTTATTAGCTTCTGCAGTTCCATCATATCGCAAAGAGATAAATGCACACATTTCCATGAGGGGTGGCAGAGAGGAAGTACATAATGCCTTACCGCAGACTATGGCTTAGCTATATGATTCGGCCTATAAACCGCTCGCAAATTGAATGAGCAATTCATTTTGAAGAAAAAAAATAATCTGCAATTCAGGTAAACATGAATTGCGGTATTTTTGCTAGTGAAAAAATTACCACAGCTACTATCTCAACTAAGTCAAGAGAAAGGTCATCTAAGTCCATCTTTGCAAAGAGGAGAAATTTTGCTTTCAGCACTAAAGTTATTTCAATTGAATGGGTAATTTCCATCTTTGTACTTGCTGAATTAAAAGACCAAAAATTCAATGTAACACAGCAACAAATCCAAAACCAGAGATGGGCCAGAAGTGAAGCAGTGGTTTTAAAATCATATCTAGTCTTTTACCTTGATAAGGCTATCTACTTCAAACATGTATAAAAAACCACGCAGGAACCTGGCAGGCTAACCTTCCCAAGATTTCATATAGACCTAAATCTCTTAAATGCACAATACACAGTTACATCATGTAAAAATACTTGCCTTTCTGGGTTCAGTGAATGCTCTGGACAGTCTTGAACACATTTATCTGTAAAAACCGAGGTAAACACGTGGACTGTGGACTGCATACATGCGTTGTCAAAAAAAATAGTATACTTTTCCAGCCAGTTAACTTATCACTGCACTCCATCTGACTCAGCTGTAACCCACCCAGGCCTGCAAATGACTTTGAGAGTTAAAACCTTTAAGTAAAAGACAGGCTGCTGAATCAGTCAGCTGATCACTTGCCAATTGTCTATATTTAGGAAAGACTGTCCCTCCAAGTGTTTAAATGTTTACTATGTATCGCTGCTTCACAAAGAGTCAAAAATATTCCAAATGGAGAAATTCTAATTCTCATTTAAAAAAAAAAAAGCTAAATTCAAAAGAACAGTTTCTTTCCTTCCTCCTATTCCGCTGACTGCAGAACAGCATACAAGGTTCACCAAGCACAATATGCCTTACTCTGTCAGCACACAAGCTAGACTATGTCTCCACTTAATTCCACGAGTTATAAAAGCATGGTAGTATCTGAAGAAGAAATTCAGAGGTTTCTTCTTCCCTGCTAACTCATCTTTGCTCAGGATTTTTTAATCACTATTGTAGAAGAGCAAGAAATTATTTATTAAGTGTAATAATTCTTATGCTCTGTATCACAATGTAGCACAATAAAATTAACCATTAGGGAAAAGGTCACTTCAGCATGATGGTCTTGTCACTTAACCAAAGAATGGTTCAGCAGCTAACAGTCAGGCACTGTATACAGAGTCACACAGAAAACTAAACCAGAATAAAAACTGTATCTATTACTAAAAGACATTAACACAACTATTGCTATCAAAATACACCAAAACAAAAATTTCTGAAATAGTATAAAACAGGTAAAGCATATCAGGTATACTGCAAAATCTCACTGCGGTCTAGATGGTAGCTGACGTAAGGAGGCTTAAGACTGATAAACTGAGGCTAGAGGGGAATGTACAAACGCAGGTTATGACTGTGCAAGATGGAACAGGGCCAGTGCATTTGGTCTGTTAGGTCTATTACACATTATTCACTTACTGTCAAATGATACAGTAAACAAGAGAACTATCTGACATCATCCAGACATCACTGTTTTCTGAAATGTTCCTAACCTTTTCACTGTCCGTTCTCTGTCCTTATTGTGCTGCAATCTATTTGTATCTCATTAAAACAAGTGATATCATTCCATTTGTTAAGGATCTTTCTAACTGTTGGTGGCACAGGCTCTCTTCTTTGGAGAAAAGAATATAACAGGAACATTAAGAAGTCATTTAAACTCTGAGCCTGATCTCCCTCAGCACTCCAGGCTGACATATGGGACTTTGGGGCTGCTCTACTCCTGTCCTTTTCACACTAAAATCCCACACCTTCTCCCCACCTCCCTCACATAATATCAGCATACACTCCCACGCAGCATGGACAGAAATGAGCTTTTAATCCCTCTCCTCTTACTGCACTTCTCTCTCACAGCAACATATGGAACATAAATATAGGGATTAACAAAACTATCCCAACCATCACTCCAGCCCATAAAATTGGCATCATGTTCAGTTTAGACACAGACATCATGCCTATTGCAAAGTCCCACAGGTTTTTTTTCCTCTTCAGTCTCTCCCATCTACTCCCAGAGCTAATATTCTGGCTATCATTATGCAATGGTTTAATCACATAAATGTTACTTGGCTTCAGCAGAGGTAACCTGGCAGCTTCAAGAACCATGCTGTGGAAAACAGCATACGGGGCACTAAAGCAAGCTTCTGGCCAACAGAACCTGGTCCTGATGGTTGACTTCAACTACCCAGACATCTGCTGGAAGAACAATATGGCAGCTTGCACATCATCCACCAAGTTTCTGGAATTCGTAGAGGACTGTTTCCTCATACAAACGTTAGATGTGCCAACCAGGAATGAGGCACTGCTGGACTTGCTATTTACAAACCGAGAAAGCCTGCTTTGTAGTATCTCTGTTAGTGATAGCCTTGGCTGCAGTGACCACAATAGTGTGGAGTTCAGGATCCTGCTGAGTGTGCTGAAGGTCAGCTCTAAGACAAGGGTTCTGGATTTTAGAAGAGCAAACTTCAGTTCACTCAGGGCTCATCTGGGAGGGATTTGATGGGAAGCTTCCATGGAAGAAAAAGGACCTAGTGGATGCTGGGGGTTCTTCAAGAACTCTCTCTTGGAAGCACAAAGCCAATTTATCCCCTACAAAGGGAAGTAAGCGGAGCAAGGGGCCCCCTTGGCTCAACCATGAACTGCTGGGTCTACTCAAATCCAAAAAGGAAGCATACCAGAGATGGAGAAGTGGAGGATTATCCGTTGAGAGCTACAAGGGCATTGCCAGAACATGCAGAGATGCAGTAGAAAAGCAAAAGCCCAGCTCGAATTGAAACTGGCTGTAGACATGAAAAATAACAAGAAAGGTTTCTTCAGGTATGTCAACCGTAAGCAGAAAAAGAAGGAAAACATAGGCCCACTGTTAAATGGAAAAGGAGAGTCAGTCACCAATGATGCTGAAAAGGCAGCAGTCCTCAACACCTTCTTCACCTCTGTGTTTACCAGCACTGTCGGGTCCCAGGCTTTGGGAACAAAATTTCCGGTTGATCCAAACACTGACCCACCATCAGTGAAGGAAGAGTTAGTACATGAATTACTACAGGAGCTTGACCCCTACAAATCAATGGACCCTGACGCCATCCACCCGAGGGTGTTGAGAGAGCTGGCTGACATTATCACAAGGCCACTCTCCCTAATCTTCAAGAAGTCGTGGAGAACAGGGGATGTCCCAGAGGACTGGAGGAAGGCAAATATTACCTCTATCTACAAGAAAGGCTCAAGGGAGGATCCAGGTAACCATAGGCCCATCAGCCTTACTTCCATCCCTGGGAAAGTTATGGGACAAATCTTCCTGGGGGCCATCACAAGTCAAACGAAGCACGTGATTGGGAAAAGCCAACATGGCTTCACTAAAAGGCAGATAGTGCTTGACAAACGTGGTGGCCCTCTATGACAAAGTGACTTGCCTGGTTGACATGGGGCGGGCGGTGGACATTGTCTACCTGGACTTCTCCAAGGCCTTTGATACAATCCCCCACAGTCTCCTCCTGGACAAATTAATGCATTATGGCCTAGGCAAGTGTTCTATGCAGTGAGTGGGGAACTGGCTGACAGGCCGCACCCAAAGGGTGGTGGTAAATAGCTCCTTTTCCAAGTGCAACCTGTCACAAGTGGAGTCCCCCAGGGATCGATATTGGGCCAAATGTTATTCAATATCTTCATAAGTGATCTGGATAATGGGATCAAGTGTAGCATGATGAAGTTTGCAGATGACACCAAGTTGAGTGGGGAAGTAGACACTCCAGAAGGGAGAGCTGCTCTGCAGGAGGATCTGGATAGGCTGGAAGAATGGGCTAACAAGAATCTTATGAAGTTCAACAAGGAGAAGCGTAAGATCAAGCACCTGGGAAAACATAATCCGGGAGTGCAGCGCAGACTGGGATCCACCTGGCTGGAGAGCAGCTCTATGGAAAAGGACCTGGGGGTCCTGGTGGACAGGAAGCTCAACATGAGCGAACAGTGTGCTGCTGTGGCCAAGAAGGCCAACAGGATGCTGGGTTGCATCAAAAAGGGCATCACCAGCAGAGATAAAGTAGTCATCATCCCGCTCTACTCAGCGCTTGTCAGGCCACACCTGGAGTACTGTCTACAGTTCCGGTCCCCCCTATACAAAAAGGATGTGGACAGGCTGGAAGGGGTCCAGAGGAGGGCCACCAAGATGATCACAGGACTGGGCAGCCTGTCATATGAGGACAGGCTGGGAGAGCTGGGTTTGCTCAGCTTTAAGAAACGGAGGCTTAGAGGGGATCTCATCACCATGTACCAGTACTTAAGGGGTAGCTACAAAGAAGGTGGAGACTCCCTTTTTACAAGGAGTCACATGGACAGGACAAGGGGGAATGGACACAAGTTGCTCTTGGGGAGATTCCGATTGGACACGAGAGGGAAATTTTCCACGGTGAGGCCAGTCAACCTTTGGAATAATCTCCCCATGGAAGTGGTTGACTCGGCCATGTTGGACACCTTCAAGAGTCGTCTGGACAGGGTGCTGGGCCATCTTGTCTAGACTGTGCTCTTCCTAGAAAGGTTGGACTAGATGATCCCTGAGGTCCCTTCCTACCTGGTATTCTGTGATTCCCCTAGTCTGTGGCTCTGACCCTCCCCTATTGTCTCTGTCCATACAGGCCACTCTCTCTCCTGGCTCTCCTTGCTCCAACACGTTAAATAGAATCCCTAAGCTACATTTTGTAACCTTTTCAAACCTTCCTATGCTTCATCTATCATCTCCTATTCAATTATGAAATGTTAACTTTAATCTCCAGCAGGTCAATAGCAGAGGAATGGAAGAGTAATCAGATCTCGTTTCCTCCTACCCTGTCCCTATGCTTAAATGCATGTTTCTACAGTTCCCCATCTTCTTTTTTCTAACTCCTACTCAAAGCTGCCCTTTGCCAAAATGCCAACAAATAGGTTAGGATATATAAATATAACCACACCTACCTATTACCACCCCACTACTACTTTGGATTCATCTGCTTCCTCCTCTATGTCCTCCAACTTACTTTACAGGCTCCTTAAGACAGGGATTGAACAGAATTTCTATGAAGTATTTGCAAGGCATCTAGCACAACAGGATCCTAGTCAATACCACAGTACCATACTTAAACCGTATGGATAGTGTAGTAAATTGACATATTCTGCACTGAAAAGCCTTTGGAATTTATTTCTGTGTAGAACAATGAACAAAGTATGTCAGGTACACATGCGATGATTCAACACCCAAAAAGTTATTCAAGATAGAATTTGGCTTAATCTTGATTAATCTGATGTACTTCTCCTCCTCCAGTGGAGGATTCACCAAGATGTGCTTTATTCTTCCATTTCCACACTTTTTTTTTTAATGAAAAAGGAGAAAATATCACTGCACCAGAGACTCATGAACAGCAAGATACATAGGATATTATTTTAAAATGTTATTACTGCCCTCCAAAACCAAGACAATCCATGGGGGGAAAGCATTTTTAACTCTCAGCTTCTGCTACATGTTTGTAGTCTGTATAGCTTTAGTGGAAGTGCAAAAGGCTATTAAATCACCCAATATATTTTTCCTTACAACTGTAGGTTGTTTTATAAATTAGTTTTACATACGTTCATCCAATTCAGATTTATTTTAGTTTGCTTTTATTGAGGGGTTTCCTCTCCTTCCTCTGGGAGACTACTGTCCTAGCAAAAAGACCTCATTTTCAGAAAATATTCTCTTGTTATTAACCCTCTGCTGACTGTTTTGCTATTTTTTATAACTACGTACATGAATGAATGATTCCTTCTCCCCATTGCTTTAGTACCCCATAGATCCAGACTGCTCTCATGTCTCAGCTCAGCAGTAATTTAATCAAGTTTTATATTTGCTTGGAAGTCAATTCCTTAAATCATTTTGTTATGATTCTCTGAATTCTTCCTCCCGTTAAGGAATATTTTTGGCTATATAGTACCCAAAACAGAAGGAAGCGTTCCACTTGAAATTGCATAATGATGATGAAAAAGAGACAGTGTAAGTCTACAGGACATAACCCTCCCTAATAAAGATATGTGTGTGTGTGTGTAAACATACAAAGGTCTATTACTGACTTACCATGAGATACAAAGGCTGTATCCCAAAATTGCAGTTTTTAACACTTCCATTACCCTACAAGCATGTCTTATTTGCAGTACAGTGACACTCCCACCTCCATCTTCCAATTTTCATGCTCTCAGATTTTTCTCCTCATATTGAATGTATGTTTGAAATTACTCTTCAATAGAACTTCCAAAAATATTTTTCTAATAATTTCACCTCTGTAAACCCTGTAATATTACTGTATCTTCTCAGCATGGCTCACAACTATTCTTTGTTCAAATATTTATCTCAGAATTTCTGTAGTTCAGTGTTTACTCTTTTGTCCACATTACTCATGAACCCTGACCCTGAAGTTTCTGCTGCAGAGTACCTGGTTTCTTCTGACTGATTTAAGGAACAAAAGGTTAATCAGCTGTAAGACTCTGACTCTGCAATATTTTTAGGTGTACGTAAAACTTATACATGTGAGTTTTGCAACTGAAGTCAATATCATTACTCATACTCTTAATTCTGTACATGCTGTAAGTGCCCTGCTAAATGGAGTCAAGTCCCCTGTGTGCTACTGGATTAATGCAAAGAAGATACATGAGAAGGTAAGACTTGATTCCTTGTCTTAATGCTTGAAAGCTTTTTTACCCCTCTGCTTGGATAAGTTCAGCAATTTCTGGGAAAACATCTTCTGTTTCACTTCTGTAATGTCTTTCACTTCCCATAAAGCCACTTCACTCCAGCTAAATCAAATATTATTTTCAAAGTAACCACTGCTTATCATAGATAACAAAACACCAGATAGGCAAATAAATGGCAATATAAATAAACATGTAAGTGACTCAGCTTGTTTTTGAACTGTGGTCACATAAATCTGCTCAAGTTATGACATTATCACTAACTGTTCTTTGAACTTCTTTGCCTCAGAAACAAGCACAACATTCATTTTTCATATCTACTAAAACAATGCCTTGGAAGGCTTTTTTACTGTTCTCAAGGGCATCTCCGCGGTCATGGGGCTGGCCCTCAGTTTGGACAATGTCAGTCACACAGCCCAGTCTTTATCTGGGCACATCTGTCTAGGGGTATAATTCCCCGTTTGCCCGGTGCATTGTCCTACCAGGTGTAACACTGGTTTAGCATTACAGTCCCTTTTTTTACGGCAGCAAAGGGATTAAAAGAACTTGAGGTTTTAGGGGGTTTGGAGTTTTTTTTTTTCCCCTCAATGCTGTTAACTGCTGAAGATGACACAGCATTTGGAAAGATTATTTCCCTGACTAATCTGCTATTCTGTGCAGAGGGAGGTCTAGCATCTTTCAATAGCTAGTTTGAAGCAGTTTGCTGCAGTATGTGGATATCTCAGTATCATCTGTGCATTAAGCCCTTTCCAGGGCTCATTCTGTCCTCTTTGACTTCCCTGAAGTCAGCAGATGAAGCATTAGGCTCTCCAATAAGCACAGACCTAAGGCCAGGGAAAAAGTACTGGCTGGCAGCCATTGTCTCAGCCTCTCTCAGGGGCAACTCTGTCAGTTCTTTAATTATTTTTTTTTTATTCTTACAGCTGCTTTCTTGATAGACTCCCTTGACTTAACTTTCCACAGTCATTCAGCTTCACTGCAAACAGTCTGAGGCACATGAGATTACCTGAAAAATACCAAACTTGGCTACTCCATGCAGCACACAGTATTTCAAATCAGCAAATTAATAAATAATTTGTGAATGTTTACTTCTCTATTTAATTGCCTTTAACATTTTGATAATAATTCTGATAATCACTCTGAAGTTACACCACTGAAGCCTTAAACTATTTATTTTTCTAATTAAATTATGCAAAATTATGTACTGACTGATCAGTCACTCTTCTCCCACTTGAGAGCTTAACTGAGCCTGAAAGAGTGTAACCCAGAGAGAGACAGACTGAATTGCAACTAAAGATACCAATAACCTAATATACTGGGGAAGAGGCAGCAAGGTTTTGTGAAATATGGCATTTTTGAACGAAATCTTTTAAAGTTCTTTGAATAATTCAACAAGCATGCAGAGGACAAGCTAGTCAATGAACTGTACTTGGGTCTCCAAAAATATTATTGAAAAGTTTCCTAAAGGCTAGTAAAGAAACTAAATTACCAAAGAAAAAGGGAATGCAATCCTCTCATGGCATAATAAAGAACTAAAAGTTAGAAACAAAGGACAGGAACAAATGGTCAGCTTTCACAATGAAGGAAAAATATCTGTGAAGGATTCTCCATGAGGATATGGGCTGGGATATATGCTTTCTTCATATCCGTAAATAATAAATAATATTACTTCCAGTAATATTAGGACACACAGGCAAATAATGAGGTGAAAAAAGCTGCAGACAATACCATGTTATTCAGTAGAGTCAAATCTAAAACTAGCTACAAAAGCTGTAGGAAGGACTCAGGACACTGAAGGACTAGGTATTAAAATTGTAAATGGAAATGAGGGCCAAGAACTTCAGACTAGGGAAAATGTGAGGAAACAACCCCACCTCCATTTCTTAACTATATTTAGGTACCATACACAGTCAGATGGGCTTTAAAATGGGTAAGCAGGAAAAACATCATGCATTCATTTTAGATCATACTCTGAAAGGATCAGAAAATGCTTTCTGACAGTAAAACAGACTAAGTAGGAATAGAATAAGTAGAATGCCAAGAACTCTTAAGAAAATGGAAAAAACTGAAATATTGTTATAATACTGTCAAGTCTTTTATGCACTCATGCCTTAAATATGGCAGGCAGTTCTGGGCTCCACAACTTTCAAATAAAGCTATAAAATCCTCAGGGAGAGGCCACAAGGATGAGCAGAGTGATAGAACAGTGCTTGTGTAAGAAGGGGTAATAGAAAACTTTAACCTGGAAATGTTTGGAAAAAGAGAAGTGGGATATGGTAATACTTAACTGAACACCATGGAAAAAGGGAACAAAAAAATACTCATTCAAGACGTTAAGAACCTTGGAACACCCATTAAAATTGTCAGGCAGATTATTTAGCGTAAACAAACATGGATCTTGCCCCACTCACACAGACCACATGATAAAATAGTAAAACTCACTGTCTGAGGGATTTTTTAGAAGCCAAAGCTTAAGATGATTCAAAAAAACAAACAAATAAAAAAAAAAAACCCACAACACCAAACCACCCCGAACAGTCAAATATATGGAAGATACCTCTAGCTGTGGTTAACATAGTTCAGATACACATTTTGATCTAAGTTTTCAACATCTGATCAGCAGACCTGTATATTCTACTGCTTATAATCCTCCCTCAGCCAAGACAGAACACTGATTTAGAAGGTCCTTTGGTCTCACCCAATCTCACCTATTCTCACATTATTATTAGACTTAGGAAAAACTGGGAAAAAACCCTGTAGGACTGAACCATAAATGCCAAAAAAATGTCAGTACAGCATCCCTCATATTCATCCATGTTTTGCGTTCTAACATTTTTCCCCTTTGGTTTTACATAGATTATATATAAGAATTTTAAAAATCAGTACTGAAAATTACTGAGTATGTTCTTTGACTACATGAAAAGTCACCAAAGCAAAATTAATTGCTCTAAAAAGAAAGAATAGCCTAATGGAAACTTTATTATTAATAGCTAATACACAGAGAATTTTCCTAACAGTCAATGAAGACACATAATACAAGAGTCTTAGAAAACAAAAGTGCACTAGTCCTTTTTATGGTATACTTTGAAGCTAGAATTTGCTCCGTGTGGAAAAACAGCCTCGATTAATACTGCAGCTGGAGCCAGACCCAAATGAATGATGAAGCACTTGCAGTAATAGGTTCTCCTACACAGTCTGGAGCAATTGTTCTTCTGGAGCTATAGTTCACAAGTAAAGAAAATTTTCCTTTACTCATGCTGAGCAGTACTCATGTAGTCAATGCACTGTAATCAGTTTAACCTAACAAGAGTACTTATGGTGTGAAATACTAGCACTGTAAGACTGGCATCATCAGACCTCTGAGATACAACCATAGGGCTTTAGTGTCTTCCACAGATAAGGCTGCAGCAGCACAGCAACACACGGCAGCTTGTTAGTTTTGAACCCGTACCCAGGCAGGTTTACCTTGTGTCAGCGGCAAACCGAGCATAGCCCCTTCTTTGCCCTTAACTCAGTCCATGGCTACCTTGTATCAGCAGAGGAAGATTCCCCACAAAAGGATTTACCAAACAGGAAGTAAAGCACATCATTAGCCTTCTGCAAATCTTCAATTAATCTAAGCTACCTTCTTCAGGCTACTGCAGTACAAAGCAAACTGGGAAATCGAAGTCAACCTACAAGATTTATAAATCGGTTCTGAGCTGAGCATGCTAGTGCTCAGATGCTTCTTCCCCAGACATGCTCAGCTGACATGATCATGCAGTGACACAACCCAGTCAGAAAGAGAACTCCCCCTGCAACCCTCCTCCTGTAGAGACCTGCTCCAAAACACGCATTTTTCTCCCACAGTTTAGAAGACGCAAAGAGAAGTCTGCACTTTGAAAACCCACATTGCAGGAATAAAAAGGGCTACTGTTCAGTTGCTGTGCTCCCTGTTCCATCTAAATTAAAGAAATAATACTACCCAGCATCCATGGGCTTCTTCATATTATAGTTTTCCACACACCTCCTTTCTGATTATCAACAGCTGTTCAGAAAGATTAATGCAGTATTTGCTTTTAGTAGTAAAATCAAGTTGTTCACTGCTTGCCATTTACTAATAGTGCAGAGGGGACTGCTATCATAACATAATTAATGTCTATTAATAGGATCACCTTTGATGTACTTGAACAGGAAACTTGTCAAAACCACATCTCCAGTTCAAATGTTGCAATATACAAAACGCTGATGTGAAAATGTATTAAGTACTTGTAACTGCACTATGCAGTATTTTTCAACAGGGCTACCAAAGTTTAGACTGTTTACGTGAAAACGTAAGGGAAACACTTCACAAACTCCTGAAAATACACAGTAAAACAACTTAGCTGGCATGTGACCAAGATGACACACCTCATGTTTACCCTTAACATTTGCCAACACAGTTAAGTATTAAAGGGGCCACCGAGGGATTCATTTTCTTTCCTATTTTGCCAGTCCTCAAAAAAATGCCTTCATCCTTTGACTTCCACCATACGCATGACAACAAAAGATGGTATAACAACCCCTCCTTTACAAGTCAGTACATAAAGACAATGATGGCCATCAGAGAAAGACGATCTTGGTTTTATGACTGCTCACTCTCTAGAGATGAATAACAGGTCTGTGAAACTGGGCAGGCACTACACTTCTCGTAATCAGCAATGAAGTTTACATCTACAGCCACTCTCCGAAGGGTGGGGACTGGACCCTGCAAGCACATAAGCCCCGAGTGCCCAAAAACACAGGGCAAAGCTAGCAGCCATGGGATTTTGGTTTTTTTACTAACCCATTATTAGTCCTATACTTCTTAGAACTGGCATTGCTAGCAGGAGTGCAGGCTGCCCACGAAAGGTAACAACTATAAAACCAAGTTTTGCATAGAAAATCAAACCTCACGATTGGAAACAAGTTGGCCTAGGGCCATCCCAGTCTCAAAAACATCCTGTTTTTGCACTGCACGTAAGAGGGAAAAAAAGCATACACTTTTTGGACCAGATGATCAGTCACTGTAAACAAAATAAATGCACTGCAGTTTCAGCACAACCCTACCAACAGAGCACTCTGAGAACGGGACCTACATCTCGGCGATTCCTAACACATTAACTACCTATGCCAGTCAAGACACAATTATGGAGCTGGCCCCTTGATCACCTTTTCATATTCCTCAGTTATTTTAAGTCTTACTTGTCCAAACTTATCCTCTGCTCTTAGTGACGTTTAGACCACAAAAATGACAGTTTTTCTATGCCTTCTGATATTCTCCCCATTCAACTATGCAACTTGATGCGTCTGGAAGTCTCTACAAACGTGCAAATAATCCCAAAACGGCACGCCGCCACCCCCCGCACGCCGCCGGCCAAGCGCGGGTTGGTACATTCGTAAAGCAGAGCATTATTCAGCAATACCGAGAGGGCAGCAAGGCGTGAGGAGAAAACGCACCCTCGAAACATGACCCAGCCCATGCAAAAGGCCACAAGCCCCGTCCCCTCTCTCCCCCCTGCCCGCCCCGCGGAGCAACGCTGAGGACCAGAGCGCTGCTGAAGCACTCCGAGAAGTTTTCGGGAGCACCCGTGGGTGCCGCGCCGGGGGCTGGGGGGTGAAGGACGAGGACGATGACCTGCAAGTTGGGCGAAGTTTTGCGCCCGCTGCTCGCCGCTGCCCCCCGCCGTGACTCACCAGCTTGGACTGGGCGCGCTGCAGGAACTCCTCCATGGCGCCGGCGGGCAGGACCGCCGCGCCGCAGCCCCACGCTCGCCCCGCGCTGCCGCTCCGGAGCGCGGCCCCACGCCCGCCCAGCCCAGCCCAGCCACGCCCAGCCACGCCACGCCACGCCACGCCACGCCACGCCACGCCACGCCCCGCCCCGCCTCGCCACGCCACGCCCGCCGCGGGCGGTGACGTCAGGCCGCGCCGCAGGGCCGGTGCGGAGCCCCGCGGAGGGTGGGTGAGGCCCGTGGAGCGAGCAGCCTCCTCCCGTGCAGCAGGGCCCCGGCTGCCGGCGGCCTGCGCGGTCTGTCGCACCCCACAAGCCGCGATTTGTTCTGTTTCAGCAATGTATGACGAAGTAAAGAGCACTCTGATACCCACCGCAGGGTCTCAAAGCCACAGGTGCTGCTGTGGGTCCTTAGGCAGGGATCCCTCAATTTTCCATTTTACAGATGGCAAAACTCAACAATGGAACGCTCGAGGGCATCGGAGTTGGAGGCAGTGATTTTGGGATCTCCTTACTGCGGTGGCACAAGGCCTGGAGGGAACCTAGCCCACGCAGTCTAGGCTCCGGAAGCCCTGCCTTCTGCGTCAAGCCTCGCGTCCTTTCCAACTGTAGTGCCCACAGTCACATTTCATTTATATTCAGCCTAACAACTCACAAAGAAGCCTCCTATGATAGCATCCACTTTATAGAAAAATAAAGTGAATTGTGGAAGAGCTGGAGTCTTCTTCTACAGGACTGTGGAAGACACTGGAAGGCCATGTGATGAGTGTGGAGTACACCAGGAAGTAAACCACAGGATTCATAGCTTCTCCAGTGTTCTCACACCATTCATATTCACTGGTGTGTTTCCTCTGCCCACTGTAAATAACTAACTTGAGTAGTACAGGTTTATTATTCCAATCAAGTTGTGCCTCACTGAGGAGCTAGCAATGGCTAATTATTAATAAACTCAGTGCTATGAGATCTGGGACTTTTTTCTCTTCTGTATTATTTTACAGCTCGTTGAAGATATCACTGTAAAAGCTGAAAGCTGTTGCTTCCTCATTAACAAACTTTTTCTTACGAGTGTAATTCACTGTCATCTGATTTGTTAATTCTTTCATGATATCTTGCAGATCCTATTACTGAGTTGTCTGTCACGATCAATCTGCTCTGCCTCATCATATGTTCCTGTACCAATGTGGTCTGGGGACCAGGAAGAAAAAAGCTAATCTGTATCATAACCATTTAAAACTGAAAGGTAAATCTTCATTAAAATATTTGAGTGGACTGATGCACCATGCAAATGACATGAAGGAAACTATTGTAAATGACAATGTTCTACAGAAAAAAAAAATTGAATTCTACATTTACTGGAACATTTCTACTGAAACACATCCGTATATTTCAGACCTCTACCTGAATTTGGGTTTTCCCATTATTCTGTAGGAAAGTAGGTCTCTCGAAGATTTCAAGTTTTACACGACATGTTCTCATACTTGTAACTTAAAACTGAAATGGAAGTGTTACAATACAGGAATTGCTATGTAATTTGAGATGCAGAGTTGAGGTCTACTAAAAATGTTTTGCCAAGTAAGAAATCAATATGATCTTGTAAAAAATGGAGGAAAGTATATATTTCCCTTCAGCAAAGTCTGCAAAATAAGGTAAAATAAAAAAATCCAGCTTGCTACACCAGCTAACCCGAAGTTCAGGAAACTGATGCTTAAAGAGGTTATTTTTGCTGCATATGTGTTAAAAAAAATATGATGTCAGAAGGCAGACCCTGGACAGCAAATAGTTGGGAAATAATGAGCTGAATTTGCTAAACAGGCAGCAAAGTTGTGCTCTTACGCCTCATACCAGTAAGCACGCTTACTCCCATATACTGTAAATACAGTTTTTTGACTAATTCTTTGTACAACCAATGAATAGGTCTTTGTACGCTGTTACGGGCAGAGTCAGTAAATATACCCTTATGCTGTAGTATCTGAGTGATATCTCAGCGATAGAAGAACCCTGTGGATTCTTTGTGTTCCACATGCTGGCAATCCAGAGATGGCTGCAGTACAGCTGTGTTGAAAACAAAACAGAATGTGCCTGAGCTCCCTGAAAATATTTGTAAAAGATATCTTTTGAAACTGTTTATGAAACAACTTGTTTGCCTCCATAATTACTGTATTAGTTACATATTGTATAATTAATTAGTCTCATCCTCTTGTGCAAAACCACGGACAGACAACTCGTCTCTGCATAATATTTTATAGAAATTCCTTAGCCTGATTCTCATCTTTTCTACCCCACTTGCGGCCACTAAATTACTTCTGCTTTACTGAACCTTAAATCAGAGATTAATCAGGACCCAGACTGGGGTTTCTATTCATCTTTTTGAAGTAGCTAAACAAAACCAATTCACAGTCATCCAGAAGCTCTTCCTAAGGGGTTCTTCCCTTGGTGTGTGTAACACAATTCCTTATGAAATCAGTGGGAATCGTGTATGTGTCCCAAAGTGAGAATTTACTCCATATCACATTTATGGAATTGAATTATTAAAAAATAAACTTGTTGAGTAATGCTGAATTTTTGCTGTATCATAAGCACATTTGCAGTACCTCTTGTCATACTGAAGAGATTTAGCCTGTGAACTGTGGGTTCTGCTTTGTACATTTTTGTGGTTTTGAAAATGTGAATACAAATAATGTCCTTCTGAAAAGAGTGTGGTTTGGAAGTGCATGTTTCTCTATTCACATGGCAAAGGAAAAGTTCATTTTTTAAATTTCAGCCATTATTAAAGCATGCAGGAATATGTAATGACCTTGCTGTATCATTTTTCTGTGTCCTAAAAAAACCTATAGCTCCGGTGATTATGAGTATGCCTTACACTACAGGATCTTCTAAAACTCTCCTCTGGTCTTCACTGTGATCATGCAGGGAAAAGTAATTTGCATCATATACAAAGTATCCTAGTAAAATATTATATCCTAGTACATACTATGCAATACCAATACAGGGTTTTGTGATCTTCCATAGTTTCAGTGGTTCGTATCTATTTTATTTATTCTCCAGAGAAACAGCTGAGAATATCTTATTCCATATAATGGAGAGGCAAAACCAGGGATCACCCATGTCTCAGAAAAACTCAGATCTGAACTCTGTAGCTCATCTTTACAATTTAGCAAGGAATTTGAAGAGCTGTCATGATACAGCTACACAATCATTTAGCATTTCTATCAGTAGTGTTTATGAGAAACACTTCAACAGTATATTAATAATCATTCTCATGACAAATAAGGCTGAGGTTCCCATTGCAAGAGTTGCTGTACTACCACAGTAGGAATAAATAGTTTCTGCCCCATGGAATTAAAATGTTACATAATCGCTTCAATAAAAGAAGAAAAAATATAACCAACCAGTAGATAGCTGCAAGCTATCGTAAGAGGATATTATTAAAGAATTTGAAAGGAAAAAAGATGATTTACCAAATTATTGAAGGAATAATTCTCCAGACAACCACCCAAAGAAAGAAAGACTAAAACTGCAGGTAGTAGCAGCAGATTGACAGGCGTTGACACTGGCACTCAAGGCTTTTTATTTTCAGAATCTCCATCTGATCTCCACATACACCCACGAAAGCTACTTTTTTCTTACAGTTTTTACCAATAGGACATGTACTTAGGGTCAACAGTTTTCCAGTCTTCTGTATTGAGCATCTTCACTTATTACAGACAGCAATGCTTTTCCATGTTACTTACACTTCACAGTTTTACATGCCTCAGTTACGCCGGTCAGCCTATAAAGATGGACAGAAAGAAACTATTTCAAATATCAGAAGACTCTTCTCCTCCAACCTGAACACTGTCCATCAACAATACATAAAACCTCTACGCCGTAAATGCCTTCTGGCTTTCTTTAGAGACGGTGGGCATGAAAATGGAGTCAGTGAACTCAGTGACCCTGTTCGACTGCTGGTTCACCCTATGTAAACCCAGTACTAATAAGAAATTAGGTTCTCCAAGGGAATACTGTTGTTTATTTGATTACTTCATTCCCAACCATAAACTTCAAGGCAAAAGCTTTATAATAGTATCTATTGCTCTTTTGAAATACTATGTATGGTAAAAATGAAATTGTTGTTGCTTTTCCTGAGGGGTAGAGAAGGAGAAAGGAGAAGGTATGCCTGGCTGGGAGATGACTCTTTAGGAGTCTGATACAAATATCTGATACAAATATGTGCTGAAATTTTCAAAGACTGACTGTATTGATCTCATTTTAGCTGTGAATAGCACATAATTCTTGTGTTACAGTAATTGTCTGTTCTGTTTCTCTATGTGAAATAGTAGCCATGGCTGGCTACTAATTCAAAGCCAAAAAGCACCACTGAATCAATACCAGAGTACTTGGAGGTATCCCAAACAATGGCTGATTGAATGGCTTTCTTTGTGGGAAAGTACAGGCCAACAGGCACAGACAATAGAACTGCAGGTTTAGTCCCCAACTCCAACTTGTACCAAAAAAACATGAAGTAAAATGTGAGAAGCCAGAATCCAGATTCATCTCCCTTTAGCACTGAGTCCATGGAAACCAAGTTCCCAGGTTGTTCATCAAATTTCAGTACAGCTGAGTACTGAGACAGGTTATTATATAAGTCAGCCTGCTGTTCTGCTTCCTCTTTTTTATGCCACTAGTACTGAGAACTTAGGCAAATTACATGCCCCATGTGAATAGATCCCTAACTGTTCAAATGATCAGTCTGCTAAGAGACCGAGTATTCTACTTCATTTGCACAGCCTGAATACAGGCTACTTGCATTAAACTAGTCCCAGGTCAAAGAAGTAATTCTGACAGATGTGCTCCGTTTTGCAGGTTAAAGCTGTTACCAAACCTCCTGTCCACCTACCCCTCACCTGGAGGATAGCTGAAGGAAATTTATTCCTATTACACTGCTGCTCACTAGCACCATTTAAATTAGACAGAAAGTATGTTTTCAAGGGACAGTAATCCCTGCCAAAATACAGAGAAAGGGCTTAAGCTATTTGTCTTAAATCATTAACACTGTTTGCTTCCCATGCACATGGGTCAAAGTGCTTGAAGACAGATCTCCTTTCTCAGCAGCATCTAGTCTCATGCTTTTGACAATAAGGTTTTATGCTCAGTGAGCACAAGGTATTTCCAAGTTAACTATGAGAAAATTAGAGTAAACAGTATATAAAACTTCTGCTGTTTTATAGTTTACCATTAATCAATTGCGTATAGGAAGTTTATTATCATTGACTTTTGAGTTGTTTAGCAAAAGAACACAAGGGAACTTTCTTACAAACGTTAGTTTGAATAAAGACAAAAGGAAATAAAAATGTTCCCCAAATTTCAAATTAGAGAATATAATGTTAACAGAGTATTGGCTCTATGACAACAAACCTAATTATGAAACATATTACACTGAATATTACATTGGTTACTATTTGAAATCCAAAGAGTAATAGAAGTACTTCTCAAGCTGTCCAGAGTATGAAACTGTTCATTGTAGATCAGCTAAAAGTAACTTTTGAGTTAGAAACGACTTAATTAGTAGAATATCATATAATAATTTTTAGCCAAGACTTCTCATTCCACAGACAGGTATCACAGCTAACTACAATTACTTTCCTAAAAGGAATACTCTAAAGTCAGTTCAATTCTTACATTGAACTTTGAAATTCATACATACTCAGCAAATTCATAGGACCTCTGCCTTGAGGAAAATACTCGAATGTTTACTAGATATGCTGAAGCTAAAATTAAGGCTTGTGCAATGGTGTGAGGAAGATGAAGAGTTTCTTTATCTGGAAGTAGAGGAGCATTGACTGTGAAGGTCCCAAATACCAGTAAAGATATTCTATATCATTAATAAAGTACATCAAAGGGCTTTCCATGGTAGAAATTCTCAGTTTTAAGGGGAAGAGGATATTGGGGGTGGGGGGTGGGGAGGTGGGGGATGATTAGCTCTAACTTCCTTTTTTTTTAAAAAGAAAAAAGATCTGCTTCTTTTAATTAAGCATATAAATACAACAGTAGAATTACAAAACCCATCTGAAGATGCACATGACAGGAATTCATGCACAGACAATCTTGTTTCACACAAAAAAAGATTATGCCAGAAAAGAGGGTAGAACTTGCAACACACAGTCCTTCCTTTATGTCTGAATGAAGTTTGCTGACTCTGTATACCTCAAAAATTGCCCATATTTTACAGGTGAGTATTCTGGAACACTTATCCCCAGCTTTGCTGTTTATGCTTACTCTGTGTACAACTTCAGAATAAATACCAAAATAAACATCCCGTGGTATATAGACAATGCTTTTACTATACATACACAATGACAGTTTGTTTCCAAACAAAGCTAGGAAAGTGAAACTGAGTACAGTTTATCAGCTATTAGAAAAATAAATTAAATGTTTGGTCTAAGATTTCCAAAAGTAACTGAAATCTTCCATGTTGGCAAAGCAAATGTTCGTGACAGGTTGGCTGAGGACTGGCCTGTTCACATCAACAGGCTGTAACAGTGTACGATGGTACTAAGATAGCTCATTTGAAGGTGGAAATTTTATGAATCGTAGTAGGAAGTAAAACTTATAATTTGCTCCTCTCTGCAGACCCTATTAATGCAGTAGAAGACTGTTTCTCCTAAGACTGTGGCTATTAACTCTTCTGTTAAGCTGACAGAAGGTGTTTTATATGATAGAGCTGGAGGTCTCCATACAAATTTATTATATCCTTGTCACTGATGGCCTGATAAAAAAAACAAATTATAACAAACCTGGAGTTGTTTCTTCATAAGAGTCTGTGATTTTCCCTATATCATGAGATATGAGGGATAGCAATGTGTTCTGGCAACGATGCAAGAAAGCTTCCATGAGTTCTACAGAACATTATGCATTATGGATACCTTCTGTGAAACAAAAGTGGTGTCACATAACACCAGTGTGCTTTACTTCCCTGTTCCTACAGGAGATTCAGCTGTGATTCCAACACACCACAGCTGGATGATTTTGTTGATGAGGAAAGGCCAGAAAGCACATTGTTCCACACATTTTCATGAAGTGTCTGTAAAACATTATCCAAAGAGAATTTTTGGTAATAAGACTTCATTTGTAGAATGCTGTATGTTTAATTACATTAATGCATTTTAGTGATCAAAATGTCTTTTTATATTCAAGGGAAGGAATACAGCAAAAAGTTAATAGCTCCATGAGCAGCACAGAGGAGCAGATCAGCAAAGAATGCCTTTCCTTTGGAGGACTTTCTAGTGTCTGAATCGGAAGTCTGGAGACATTTGATAGTTTACATAATCTTTGTATGACCCTCTTGATGGTTAATCTGACAATAAAGAGAAATTCATCTTTGGCCTTTAATTCCTCTCCCCAGATTAAATATGTGGAAAATTCTTTCAAATGTGATTGAAACTGATCAATGCTTTAAAAGTTATGGCCGGAAAACAGTAACAGACATACAAGTAACCATTTCCAAATGAAAACTGGATAAAATAGACATTGTCCTGCCAAAAGTGTTGTTAAGGCCTGCAAGTAAATCAGTAGCACGCAATGGGGAAAATAATTTGTCTACCATCACTACAGCTCTAAATGCCCATCCCCAAGGAACACATGCCTCTGTGTATGACTGAGCTAGATAAAGGCAGGATTTAGTTCAAGTCCCTTGCAAAGCTGTCTCTTTTACTCGCACTACCACAAGCCTGCAGCATCAGCGCTGAATAACGTGCCTTTGGAAAGTGTGAGACCTCTTCTGGTACTTGCTGTGTGTGGTTTAGAAACCTCAGAAAGCTGGAGCACAAAGGTAGCTAGGCTGCATATAATGAGGAAATATAGTTATATGGAACTCAGCTGTGTCCTCATGGCTTCCTATCATTTTTGTATGAAGACCAAAGGAAACAAAAGGCTTGGAGTCTTTTCCATTATTTCTGTTCTATATTTTTGAGGATTATCATAAACCAATGAGATTAATGCCAACGTTTTGCATTTATTTTCTGTTTCAATAATAGCATGTCTTGTATTCAAGACTTAGGCTTTTCAGCTAAAAACTCATACTCTGAAGATAACAGACTTGGCCATTAATGATCATTAGTGTCACCACTAAGAAAGGATTCATGTTGGTGTTATTTATTAAAGAAATCAAAATGTGCTATTATGTTCCTAATTACAATATTTATTCTAACTGCCCTACTTACCCACACTACAAACACAGTGCAGGCAGCTATTGTAGAAGCTTCCCTGTGCAGCGCTGAAAATGACTTTTTCTTTCAACTAAGGACACTCCTATTCTCAGAGGAAAAGAATAGAATAAATGTGGGTCTTTGCACTGAGAGGCAAACACTCTGGTTTTGGATGCATGAAGTTGTATTAAGGAAAAGAGCTGCAGAAGCAGAAAAGTGACTAAGCACTGTGGTAGATCAAAAACCAGTCTGTTCAAGCTTCTGTCTTCAAACCGGCATACCATTATAAAAATAAAACACTAAAACCAAAACTTTATCACTTGTAATGTAAATCACCCACAAGAAACACCAAGATTTCAAAATGCTACAGAGGATTTTATTTATTCAAGGCTACTTCCTTTTAGGAGATAAAGAACACCAGTATCAGAGTCTACAGAGATTCAATATCATAAAGTCCTCCCCTGAGAGCTGAAATGAAAGGCTTACTTCACTGTTAATGCAACACAGCAGCAGACATAGATAAACACAAACTATAAAACTGGGGCTATCATAAAGCCTATCACACAAAACACCAAGATACAAATGAGAATGCTTGATAATTTATTTTAAGAACATCCATTTAGAATATTTTAAAAAGTCTTCAAATTAATTCAGTGTCTATCGACTGTGCACTTTTTGCTGAAGTATGAGCAATGTGTTTATTAAGTCAATATTATAATTTTCAAACATTGCTAAGCAAAGACCACTACGACAGATAAGAAGGTAGTGTTCTGCCCTCCTCAGGTGAAACCCACCTTTCCAAAACCAAGAATGATCTTCTTCGGCAACTACAGCCTAATATGGATTATCAGCTCCTTTTGTTTTTAGGAAACACCTTCTGAACGTGTGCTTTTTCCAAAGCAATCCCAAAGCAAAAGATGCAGCTGAAAGAGATCATTAATAAATGATGTTATGATATTGATAAATAATCTAGATTATTGTTTGTTTCAAAAGATTAATGTTTTTAATATGCCAAAACATATTAAAAATATAAAACATTGTCTAGGCCACTTGCATGAGGGGAATTTGTGGCTGTGAACAGAGTTGCAGTTAGTAGCATTTTCCCATGGAGAGAATACATTTTGTTAGCAACATTGGTGTGTGCTTCTATCTGCATGCTTCTACATGCATGCTCCTACTCAGATCTTTTCCTCTGGATTCAGTCTGTCCTCAAGCAACTAGTGGATAATCACTCCATTTGGGTGTTCACTTGCTTCAGGAGAGAGGGAGAGAACCCAGGATGCTCTTATGACAACCCATCTCCCTTTCTAAACCATAAAACTCAGATACAGTGAAATATATATACTAGTAATCAGAATATTATTTCAGCAATATAGGATAAAGGAGTACAAATCTGTGGTGGAGTAAGTTTACCCTCCTTTTATGGATTAAAACTTTTTTATGGAAGTAAGAAAAAAGAGGTTATGTAGTTAAGGAGATTACAAAGGAATAAAACAGTACTTAGCATCCTCTATACCCTCACTCCCAGTATTTATATCAAAACTAGAGGGAAAGATCAGATTAGAGGTTGTGCTGTTCTCATCTGCTAACTGTATATAAACAGTGACTTCATAGTCACAAGATAATTGCAATCATAATGTTAACATGTATGACAGTTAAATATATGCCTCAGTAGGCTTTTCTGAGTGCTGAATTCAGTCTATTTACTTACTCAGTGAGCAGTTCCATTCATTCATGTTTTTGTGAGAAAGATTTACAGCCTGGGGAAAACTGTAAAATGCAAGTAAAACACATTATAAAAACAGTAATACTTACAGTAACTAGTGGAACCAACACTAAGCATAAAAAGAATCTTGTTGGCAAATAGCAGCTGTAGAATAAATAACCACTGAGAGTGAAATGTATAGGAGGAACAGATTAATCAATAAATAAGGATGTGAGAACTCATTAATCTTTGGACTAAGAAGCACAAGCAGAATAAATGCATATACATTTATCATGACCTCTTGAATATGATAGTCAATTCACTTCTGCATAGATATCCCTTTTGCTCTAAAAAGGGCAAATGAGTTTTTATATTTCTTTTCTCCCCTAAATAGGGGAGAATTTTGTTGTATAACCTGAAGGTGAATTAACTCACTATGCATGAATGGCAGTGCTTCCTTGATGATTTATTTTTTTAAATAAAAGATGAAAGACTGCATCTACTAAAGTCAACAAGAAGATTCTCCACAACAATCAGTGGGGTCAAGTTTTCCTCCTTTTTACTTATCTTCATTTCCTCTTTAACCTTAAAAATTGTCTAATACACAAGTATTACATTTTTATAGATCAATGAGAAAGAGAACACAGGAATAACCAAATAGTCATTTTCAACTGAGATCACATGTATCATAGTGCTTTATGACAGCCACAATTCTTGTGTTTGGAATTAAACGAAAACATAGTATTGGGTATTAGTTGTATCTTTCTTATACTGCCCCAAAATTTACAGTTATTCATACTGATTTCCTTTGTTAGTAGTATTCAATGTTTATGGGCTTATATTTGCATGACACTATTTAGATAGTACTAAGAATTGCCTCCTTTATCTTTATTGTGATTATAGTTTCTGATAAGCAATTCCTAGGCTACCCGTTGGAATCCTCTTTTTAGGCAGTACATAGCTAATCTAGTTGTACATTGGTATAGTCACTTTACTTCTTAAAGAGCTCATATCTATCCAGAACATATGGAATCACTGAGGAGTGGAGATATCTGAACTATGTTGTTACAGGGAAAAACTGGGATTTTGTTTTATGGCCCAAAGCTTCTGTAAGCAGGATCACAGATACACAATTCTTGGAAGACAGCATTCAGGAAGTTGAACATTTATAGACTCACCCTTATGCCTCCTGGTTGCTTACAGTCCAGAAACTTCTTACAGGAAAGCAACTGTTTGTAATCTGACTAATAGTCAACCATTAGTCAAATTAATCATTTGATGAAGGGCAGAACTACTCTGAAGCTCTTCAACTCTGCAACAATCTCAGCAATTGTTTTTCTCAAGAGCAATTACTGAATTAGCATTATTTGCTTCAAATAGGGCATAGTATAGGACAAAGAATACACTATTGGTTTTTATAGCAAATTCTCAAGACACCCAGGAATTATTTTCTTGGTGGGCAACTGACCTATCCTCTTTTCTGGCTAGACTGTACTTTTACTCTCCTCTAGCTCTCCTTCAGATGGCTAAGTCCAAGGTGGGAATGAAGGATATTATGGTAAGAGATCTGTCTATATAGAATTGTTTTCTACCTTGGAGAGCCAATTAAACATAAATCGCCTAGGGCTTTTCAGTGCCTTCAGACCTCCAAAGCTAATGTCTTATTCCATGTCTTAACTGAACTTTTTAATACCTAACAAAAATATTTTAGTTTACATACAGCAGGTGTTATTTCTGTATAATGTAGCTATTCAGGAATGTTACTGATTAAATTACCAATAATCAGTCTTAATATATCATGATTTGCCTCTCTTGCTAGTATCATAGTTGACAGTAGCCCAAATAAAAAAGAAAATATGTCTGACAGATGTTACCTTTTTTTCCCTTCCTGAGCTCTGAGAAAAGTTTCCCTTCTCAGAGCACTGAGCTCTGAGAAAAGTTTACCTCCCTTCTTTCCATTGACTTTAATACATGAGTACTAGTAATATCTCAAGCCCTTTCTAAGGCCCAGATCTCACACTAGTATTTCTCTAAGCAAGTCTGATGACCACGCATGTTAATCCTTGTAAGTTATTTAAACAAGGGCCTCAATTTCCAATATTCTGTTTAATCAAGTTACCATTCCTCTTTTATTTAAAAAGATCCATCCAGTCTGGGAAATTATGTCAGAATACCCAGCTAATGCATTTTTCTCTTCCTTTTAATGTAATAAAACAGTAACAGTAGTAACAGTGATAATTATAATTTCCACCATATACAAATCATATTGTACTTGTCTAAGTTTGGCAAGTCATTTGACTATGGTTCTCCTTCCCTTCAAATACAAGAACAACAACAGTGCTGATATTTCAGAATGATTCATACTCTATCCATATTTTTGTCTCAAGATTTACAAAAGCTGTAGAAATAGCAATGCCATACATGATGCAAGATCATGTAAAATAAGTGAGAAGCATATTTGTTTCAGATATCTGTCAACTGATACCATTTCAGGGAAACAATTTTTTCATCAGAAGAATTAGGAATAGTAGACTGAAGGAATCGTTGTCTCCTCAGCTGAAGGACGTGCTGCTTCTCTATAGCTTCCCACTCTAGTTTTACACAACATCATAGACATTTGAGATATACAGGCCATTTCATGGGATTCTGCTGCAGCCACCAGTGGATTAATTAACAAAAGTGATGAAAGTTAAATTCTGCTCCAAGGCTTAGAAGAAAGACTGAGATTGTGATGGAGGGATTAAAAAAAAATGTTCCCCATGCTATTTTCAATTTTTGGAATGAATTAGCTTTGACTTCTCAGCTGAAAGTTTCACATAGTAACCTCTGATAGAACACAATCAGTTTGACTCCCAGCAACTGTTGCAAATAAACCATGACAGAAAGCTTATTTCATTAAAAAAAAAAGAGTAAAGTTAGACAAAATTAAAAACTAAGGTATTTAAGTAAATTTAACTGAAGGAATCTGAGAAAACCACAGTCAGCTCATGTGTATTTACAGACAGATAGAAAACTACAATAAGAATATCTGCCTGATTACAGAATGCCCTTCTCTGTGTTGCAGATCTGTGTCTCAGTAATCATACTAGTATGTTGGAGATTCATCTATGATTTACAGTTAGACACTAGCAGGAAGTACACCACTGATTTCTGCTAGAATGTCTTCCGGCCTGTATTGGGTTTGCATGGCAAAGCATAGCAGGGGGCTGCAAGGGTGGCTTCTGTGAGAAGATGCCAGAAGCTTCCCCCATGGCTGACAAAGCCAGTGCCAGCCAGCTCCAAGACGGACCCACCACTGGCCAAGGCCGAGCCCATCAGCGATGGTGGTAGCACTTCTAGGTGACATATATAGAAAGGTGGAAAAAAACTACTACATAACAGCAGCTGGGAGAGAGGAGTGAGAATATGTGAGAGAATAAGCCCTACAGACACCAAGGTCAGTGAAGATGGAGGGGGAGGAGATGCTCCAGGCACCAGAGCAGAGATTCCCCTGCAGCCTGTGGAGAAGACCACAGTGGGGCAGGCTGACCCCCTGCAGCCCATGGAGGTTAATGGTTGAGCAGATATCCACCTGCAGCCCGTGGAGGACCTCATGCTGGAGCAGGTGGATGCACCAGAAGGAGGCTGTGACCCCATGGAGAGCCCGCGTTGGTGCAGGGTCCTGGCAGGGCCTGTGACCCCATGGAGAGAGAGGGGAGCCCATGCTGGAGCTGGTTTGCTGGCAAGGATTTGTGAGCCCACAGGAGACCCACACTGGAGCAGTCTGTTCCTGAAGGACTGCACCCTTTGGGAGGGACCCCACACTGGAGCAGGGGAAGAGTGTGAGTATGAAGGAGCAGCAGTGACAACATGCAATGAACTGACCACAACCCCCATTGCCCATCCTTCTGCAACACTCATGCAGAGGAGATAGAGAATTTGGGTGTTAAGTTGAGCCCAAGAAGAAGGGAAGGGTGAGGAGAAGGTATTTTAAAATTTAGTTTTATTTCTTATCTTACTCTAACTTTTGATTGCCAATAAATTAAATTAATTTTCCCAAATTGAGTCTGGTTTGCCCATGACGGTATTTGGTGAGTGATCCTTCCCTGTCCTTATCTCAACCCATGACCCTTTAATTGTATTTTTTCTCCCCCGTCCAGCTGAGGAGGGGTGTGAGAGAGCAGCTTAGTGGGCACGTGGCATCCCGCCACCATCAACCCATCACACAGGTATAACCATGAATATAATAGGAAATGATCAGCCCAAACTATTTAAACCACATTGACTGGTCTACAGTCAGAACTCGTTCCTTCCCATGTGCTTAGTTCCACCTGTATTTCAATAGCAGGAACTGAAAGGAGGTCATAAATGGAAAGCTCTTTCTATACATAGGCACCACAAAAAAGAAAGAAAGAGGAATACCACCTGTTTATGTCCTGCAAACTGTACCCAATTTTTACAACAGGAGCCCGTGCTAGCAATTTCTGTGTGTTTTAAGCTAACCCAATTACAATATAAAAACATGAAAAATATCTCCTCTGCATCTGTTGAGATCCCATCATAACTACTGTATATTTCCAGTGTATATGTAAGTGCTGTTCATGCATAATGAATAGCAAATTGAGAGAGGTGAGAGACTGACTGCTTTGAGCAGAAAAGAACAGCACAAAGCTCTGCACTTAAGTGTATAGCTTTAATATAGCAGACTCAAGGCAATTTTTGAAGGTCTTGTAAAATAACAGTGGAGTTCAGTGAGGTATTAAGTGCTAGAAAAAGCAGTGCTCTAATAGCAAAACAGAACAGCTTGTTCTCAGGGCTGTTTCATGCAGGATATTCATGAAGGGAAACACTAACATAATTCTGCTACACTGATTAATGTTCTTAATGTCCCATTGCCTTCAAAAAGTTAACAGTCTAAAAGGCGTTTTAAAAAATTTCTTTTGTGGGATGATTTGAGAGGGTGTTGGGAAAGGAGGAGGGTATGTATGTCTACTTAAGACAAAGGGAGAAGAGAAAAATTAAAAGTTAAGACTAGATGAAGCATAGTCCAGTAGATTTTTAGAAGCTCAAAAGATGCTGGGAAGAAAAATGGTTAAAAACCACAGCAATCATGCTTTGGCACTAGGAAAAATGTAGTTTTATAATCCCAGTAATCAAAAAAATGGTGAATGTACAAGTTGTTCTTGTACTGGAATTCAGTGACAGGATAGATCCTTCCATCCTCAGCAGCAGAATAAAATCAATACAAGAAATGGGGAAACACAGGCTGTATGAAGTCCCACATTTTGTCTTAGATGATTAAAAGCAACAGGTGCTTTTGTGGAAGCTGTGAAAACCTGCATTGCTGACACAAATAATCATTCTACACATGAAATTTATTCCTACCCCTTCAATTTCACAATTTAAAAAAAATAAAAAACAAGTTAACACCAGGGGAATTCCTTACCTTCTCAACATATTCAATGAGTTATAGGTTTATGAGGAAAGAGAACCATTCTTACATGTTAAGACCTTTGTGTTAGCCTTCACCTGCTACAGTACTTCAACTCTGAAACCACAGATTCCTGGAAAGATGCCATGTGCACACAGAGTCATGCAACCCAACCAGGTGGCCTTTGCCCAGAAATAAGACTCTTTCAAATTTTGTCCCGCCTCATAAACTTCATGTTCTCCTTATTAAACGTCTACCTCTTTCACAAGTGCTCATCTTAGCCTCAAAAATAGCTAGAGGCAAGGCATTTCCATGTTAATTTTGTCAAAGGAAAGAAATTCCTGCTTATAAATTTGTTCTCATTTACATTCGTAGCTTTCCAGAGGCAGAACCTCCTAGTACTTTGCCAGGTGGAGAAGGGTCTGTATTTTGGAAATAGCCTTACAGTAAAAAACTTTCATACAAATTTGCTTGACAATATCAGCAACTGGAGTCTGCACTAGCATCTTGAAGAAATATGCTATGAATATACACTCCCATTTATGAAAAGCTACAGCTACACAATTTGCTGTTCTGCTTTTCTGTAACATTCATCTCCTTAATTTAGAGGTAAGCCATGTCACTTACAATTTAGGGCACTAATTTCTTTTTAATGAACCTTTAAAAGTTTAAAGGTTATATTCTTCAACCATTTCCCAAAATCAAGATGTTTTTAAAAATTCCAGGCCCTCTGTTTCTTCAAAGTATTATTTGGGTTTAATAATGTGCCTTCTGGAAGCTGCAGTTTTGCTTTATAACGCTGTCGTTTCCTTTCATTGCAGCTGACATTCTGTCTGCTGAACTCTTTGCACTACACTTACATTTGCACAGAAACAAATGGAGATATTTCTTTGTTAATTGGCTTATTAAAAATTCATGGTGCACTTTGATGTTTAATATTTAAACACAATGTTTAATGTTTGCTAATGCCATTTTTTCCTGAAAAAAAATATATAGCAGAAAAAGTAGTGCTTTTCAGGATAATGACTTCATTACTTCAGCGTTAATATGAGTTTCTTAAAAGTTTAAGATCATGCTACCTTTTGAGTCCCAAGACAGCCAGCCTTGATATACTGCAGTACTGTATCATAATCTGGTTTTGTTATTCTCCATTTGTGTTCAGGGCTGCTGATGTCATATAAAGAGCATTACCAATCAACTACAATAACCATTAACATTAGACTCGAGAGTGTTTTATTCAGAAAACACTCCATTTCCTAGTTAATCTGTTAAATACTTTCCACACAAAGCTTTGAGTCTACAAAGTGCTAACCTACTGGTGAAGCAACCAAATGCACAGTCAAGATTGCAGTCTTCCTACTTTAAAGGAAAAAGCAATATGTTGCAACTGAAACTGAGAGCATTGTTCAAAGCAAAACATGCAAAAGCTGGGACACTTGCATTAAATTATCTTCTCACCTTCTTTTCTGGTTTTGAGCAAATTGATTGCAGCCCATCAACTTTCAAGGACTGATCTTAAAATTAAATGCTCCTATCTGTGCACAAATCGAAAAAATGCAAGTACTAAAAAATTCCTTTAAATTATTGCTCAACTTCCTAGGGTCCTGTGGGAGTCCCTTCACTGGGAAAACTGCCTGCAAAACTTGTTGTTCAAGGATAGAACTGCCAGTGCCAAGCAATGAGGCATCAGTACTTGCTAAGACCAATAAATCTTATATTCCTTCATTTAATTTACCTATAGCCCACCAAACCCAGTAGCTGGTCTAAAGACTCCATGCTCCTTCAGCTTTTCCCACTTTATTACCTGTGATAGAAGCCATAGGATGAATTCTACCAATCCATATTCCAGAGGATTAGACAGATGACCCACCTCATAGCTTTTCACTTTGCGAAGAGGTCCTGCTTTCTCTTGTCTCAACAGTACTCCTTGCTCAGCACTCCCATCACCTTTCCTTGCACCAGAGGTGCTTATTGGGCCCATTGAACCAATTCTAAGCATAAACACCCCCCAATAAAAAAAAAAAAAAAGGAAAAAAAAAGGGGGGTTGGGGGTTTTTTTCAGGTTACTTTTCCACAGAAAGCCCTTTTTCATCTCAAGTCTGTGAGCCTTCTCCACAAATGCTAATTTTCAGCCAGGAATAAGTTTTTACCCTATTACTCTGTAGTGACACTAAGATCGCCCTTCTCTGATACTCTCTTTGCAAACCCATTCATATAAAAGAAACAACATAGGGCAAATATTCCAGCTAAAAAACAGACAATAAAATTCCAGCCTCAGAACCATCTTCACAGCTCCACAGCTTCAGGCAGCTGTGGTATTTACTTTTCAGAATTATTCTATTCTTTTACACATAATTAGAGTCTGGGTGTGCCCAAATTCACTTGTCTTCTCCTCACAGCCACCCTCAGAAATAATATGTTGTTTTGCAGAGTCAGATTCCTGAATGTTTCAAGGTCATGCAAGCAAAAGCTGTTCATTTAAAATCTAAATAGCCAGGAAATGTTATGTGAATTGGTAGTCCAGTGATGTGGGAAGGAATTCTATTTGCAGATATTATTCTAACTAACTCTTTTGAAGGTTTGTAATACCAGAAGAGCTATTAGCCAGCTGAAGAGGCACTACCTGCTGGGCTCTCCTTTTTCCAGGGAAGAAAAACTTTTTCTCTTATTCATAACTGATGGGTATTTTACTCGAATTAAACACTTTAAAAAAAAAAAAAAAAGGCAAACAAATATCAAGAGTAAAGCTTCTACCAAGTTGGAGAAAATTTCTGAAATAGAGATCAAAATCTTTGGTCTAAGGAGGGTCTCACAGAAGTACTGTATAAAACCAAAACCATTGGTTTATTTCTGAAGTAAAATTGGCTCAAAATTGAAATGGTAACTCACTAGATATCAAATAAGTCATATCATATGACGTGATATATGATATAATATGATATACGTCATAAGCAGAGTAGTGGTTTATCAGATCACATTCTGTTGTTTGGCTATTCAGACTTCTTCCTACCTTTCTCAATTATAAATTCTCTCATGGTGTTTCCTTTTAATATACAGTGAGGTTATGCACTCTTGATGACCAAGCAACACCAGGAAAGAATTATAAAATAGCAGATATGGATCAGTAGATCAACTCCATGGGAAGGAGTTTTATTTTCACATGTTCAGATGAAACATCACAACTATAATTTCAATATGCAGTTGCAAATTTAAAGTTTAAACATTTTAATCTCTGGTATCAGATCTTTTTGTTTTCCTGACGTATTGAAGTGCATATATACAGAAACATTTTGTTCTCTATGCTATTTCATACCTCCCATGTGATTCTGCACAGTCCAATGACACAGAGGTGCTATACTCAAAAAGACAGCCATCTTCTGAAATGAAATCTGTAATATAATGGAGCTGCCTATGCCTATGCCTAAACTATACCCATGCCTATAACAGATCCGTCTGTGCCTAAAATCTACCTTTAGAAGCCACTTAGTCACCTCAGTTTCAATTTAATTTAAAAAGAAGAAGAAAAATCTCGATCACCTCACAACAGAGAAACGCTTTAAAACATACTCTCAAAGTACCCACCGTGTATTCAGTTCTCTGGTAAGGGAAGAGCAGTGTTCAGCAGCGCCAGAAAGATGATCCACAGCCACTGCCAGTTAGCTTTTTGCTCTGGGGGTGCAGCCCCACTACTGCTCTCCAATGGTCTCTGACCGGACAGCCTCTGGACAGCTGAATGGAGGAGGGAAGCTCCCAACTTGGGAAGGGAGAGGTCTAGCCCCCAGTGCTCATTTCCCCCAGATGAGGTAACATTTTCCAAGTGGAAGAGGAAGACACCACGGTAAATTTAACCTCAAACAGGGCTGGGTTAAGGCAATGTGAAAACCCATAAAAACTAAATATACCCATTGGAATTTTAATATGGTCCCCAACAACTCCATCTGAACATGTTCTCAAAATACCTACCCAGGTGCTGCTGTCAACGTGAGCAGTTTACTGTAAATCCCAATGAAAATGCTTTTGTTAGGATTATTGGCTGATCATAGCCAACTGAAATAGCTCACATTTTGAAAGAACTGGATCTGTGAAAAATGCTGCAGAGTGAATTTGAATAACAAGTATATAATCTCTCATTTTTCCAACAATACTCTATGAAATAATTAAAAATATGTACAATTTTAGTAAGTATTTACTCAACCCTGAGGAGTATATTGTACATTTAAGGTAAGAATTTATCCCTTTCTCCTATCTTCAGTATCTACATGTGAATGGGCTACATGTAAAGACAAAAAGCACCCAAGAACTCCAACCAGCTAAATAAAACACTAGTCTTTTAAAGGAACTAGTACCATCTCCTAAAGAAAGAATGCCCTCTACTGCTTGGTTACAGAGCTGCACCATAGCAAAAGAAACGGCGGCTCAAAACCAAGCTTCATATGGACTGAAACCTTTGACAAATAAATTAATAAATAGTTTTTAAAATAATAATAACAAAAGGTTTTGTGAATTCTCTCTCAGAACTGTTAGGAGATATGAAATGTATCTATAAAAACACATATTCTTTAGAAGCAGCATTTCTGTCTACTGTTCAATTTTTGTGATATACCTGCATAGCATGTCACCAAATATCTCACTTTATTGTGAGATGTGCTATCTCACATAAACAAATACATAAAATCAGGCTGAATATTTTCTCCATCATACTCGAATGCATAACACTTCGATTTTAAAAAGGCTGATGATGTTACTTTCAGTAATTGTTTTGGCATGCATTTTCCTTGAACTTGATATTTTTGCTGCCTGTCCTCAAATTTAATACTCCCCCCTGCCTTATTACTGCATACGGTCTCCTTCAGAGACATACGTTTATCACTTGTCCACGGTGGTTTGCCTTTGAAAAACAACCAGCTGAAATTCATACATCTCTAAAAGTTACATTTACAGCATTCAATTTTGCAGGACGCTACCACACAGAAGTACTCTAAAGCATTGTCAGAAAACAGCAGACACATGCATGCTGATTTATTTTACTTCAGCAGAGAGGAAAGGAACTCATGAATGATGTTCTAGAAATATTATCTCAGGTGTGATTCTGTTTTGTATCAGATTTGTTCCTAAGCAAATGCTGTATTTTCTTAAAGTAAAAGAGAAATTTCTAAAGTGGGTTTTAAACAGTCATCATTAGCACCTCCAGCAGCAGATACTCATCTTTTTCCTGACATTTTTTCCCTTAATCTCCAAGTAGACAGAGAGTCTTGAGATACTCACAGAAGGCTAATTTTTGTTTCTGTAAGAACAGCTTTTTTGTTTGTACAGCACCTAAAAATACAAACTCAATGGAAGTTTGGCTGAAACTCAAAGACTGTTTAAAAGCACACAAATTATGAACTTCTGGAATACACAATCCTTTCTGTTTTGTTCTTGACAGTACTTAACTTTGTCCCGCCTTGTAGTATGAGCTCCCTGGCATTGTGGGAACACAAGAAGTTAATGCTAAAAAAAAAAGTGCTCATCTGCTCAGAAAATATTTGTGATACTAAAGTTTTGCCTCACCTGGCCCCAACTATGGAAAAGCAAGCCAATTTCTAACCTTGAAATAATTTGGTTTCTGCCAGATATGAATTTGAATTTTCCTCCTTTCCCAATGTCACACTTGCAGTGTATGGAGCGACACATGGTCTGGAAGGAAGATACTATTTTCTCATCTGGAGAAACACACAGACAGTCAGGTTAAAAACCAGAATATTAAATCAGGTAGATCTACGTTAGCTGAGAGAAACTGACAACATATACTGTAAGACGAAATATGGAAAAGAGAATTTCACTGTATCAGATATGCCATGAGCCAGCACTCTCCAAACACTTCCAGATCTTTATCAATGAGGCCACAATTTCTAGGAAGGTAAACTACATGTTTCAACAATTCAAAAATAGATGGAAACTTTTTTTTTTTTTAAGAATGGCAGACATGCATAATCTGATACATAGAAGTTTATTCTATTTCATGTAAAAACAGGAAAGCCCACAGTTTTATGCCAAACACATGGAGAACATCAAAAAAGGACAACCTGTTTAGAGTGATCTCAGGAATTTCCCCAGCCACCCTGGTTAGAAAATTACTTTATTTTTACAAGGAAGGAATGGCAAACTATGCAAGCCCTCCACAGTCCCCCATGAAGTGTTTGGCTGAGTTTGTTACAGTGCATATATAAAAGCACCAACACTTGATTTCAGTCTAGTTCCACATTATTCTTAATTTTCACCCAACAATGGCATATGGTGCTACCACCAGGGCTCTTCATGGATGCTTATAAATATTTTATTCAATTGTTCTGATGTTCTGGCTATGAACTGACCTGACCATTTCAAGGAAACACTTCCTTAAACCTGCATAGCAGAGGCAACCACAGTAAGAATGACTACAGCAAGAGTGGCCAAAGCCTTTTTGTTGTTCTTCAGCTTTTCCCATTATACACGCACATGCATAACATGGCTGGATATATGTTTGAGGTAGCCTTCACAGTAATAATAACGTATGTTTCACAGATTTTCGAAACAGGAAACACTCCTGAGATTTTACAAACCTAACAACTTGTTGCATTTTCACGTTTCTGTGAAGAAAAGATGAATGTTCAAGTTTCAGCAGTAATAAACAAAAACCTCATAAAAATACTGTCCCAAATAAAAGACAGCATCTCCCAAATAGAATACAGTTTCAAATACCTTTTGCTTCCTGAGAATATATACAAGCTCTGCATGCATTTCCCCACAAATACTATTAGTTACATACACATATATACGTCCATGGGTACGCATACATACCTATATATGTATGGATGCATGTGTGCATATATGTATGAATTTTCCACATTAAGAATCAAGGATTTAGCAGTATTTTGATGTAGCACTGAAATTTAAAATAAGATTGCAATGACAACAGTACTATTAATCACTGCTGACAGGACCAAATCTACAGGCATAATGATTGCTATCCAACCTCTTGTTTGCTCTGCTGGATGTATGAAGAATATCAACTGTCCCAGAAAGGACTGTAACTCAAAATAATCATGCACTTTAAATAGGCAAGATTCTTCTGCCTTCATGCAAAATACTGGATCATTGAAGACTTTTATTAAATTGGTAAAAATACCACAGAATGTTTTGAGGGTTATATTTTAACTATTTTATATTTTATTTAAAGTTTCCTTTTAAGTACAGCCTCTGGTACAAATGAATTGCTGCGTTTCCACAGAAACCATGACAGCAGTAATAACAAGCCAGTCTCTCCTAAACCTGTTCTCAACCAAACATCAAAGGTAGTGAGAGTGATTTAAGATAATGAAATAGAAACTAATATGATCCGTAAAGGTGGAAGATTCCTACTATAAGAAGAGAAAAATTATTTTTCTGAAGCGTCTCAGATATGTAAGATTATTTATTCAATTCCTTATTAGCAGAATTACAATTTAACAAAAAACTGGGAAGACTGGCAGTCAAACCAATCAGCAGCATAATGGAAGTGACACAAAAAGATATTGCATGCTTGCATATTTTGCTACCCTAGCTTAGGGAATGAAACATAATAAGGATCTCCAAATATTTGAAGGCCATAAACTCCAAAATTCAAATAATTACTTAGTATTATATATACAGTGTATTTTAGAATAGTGGGATTACCCTAAGCAAAGTGAGAAAAGTTTCTTGACCATGAAATTTATATAAAACTGAAGCAGCTTTCCAGTCATTTAAATTAGAATGCAGAAAGCACACAGAAATGCCCTGTAGGGAATGCTCTGTATTGGTTTGGCAATAAACCTCGTATGTTTTTCCAGCTATAACTTGTATCATTTCCTGGGTTTGGACATAAAACACATGGGAACTCAAGTGAAGAGTTCATGTAACTATTGTTTTTGACCAAGCTGAGCATATGCTGCAACACAGGCAAGCTGATGCACTGATGTAAAGCTAATGTAAAGTTATGGGGAGGCATGGATTCCTGTCAATATTTTGGCTAAAAAGACCCCATTATATAGAATCACTAGGTATAAAATAAATTTAAGATAGAACACCCTGGCAGAATCAAGGATTCTTGCAGGATGGTAGCATCACTTCAAAACCTTCTTTGTGTATTAATCACCTCAAAACCTTCCGCATATTTCCACCACTGTTAGAACCAGCCTTTGAACTACCTGCAAGCAGCCCTGTGGACACACACTAGAACAAACAAGCGAGATGTCCTACCCAGGAGCTGCATCCATGTTATTTGTATTAAAATACTGACTGCACTGTGGTTTTAGCCAGAAGCAGCCTTCCAGGCCTCCATGGCATCACAGGCTCGGCTATGACAGTACCACACATCATATTTCTTGTTTCAGTATGTCTTCTGAAGTAAGAAGGAAAAGTCAGCCTTCTCTAGTTCTGTATTTCCCAGCTTCCCTTTTGTCCTTATTCATAAAAGCAGGACACATAACTACAACCAGGCAATAACTGAGTTTCCTAAATGAGTGACTTAAGGCAGGCCAAGGCCTCTTTCCTTTCTGATCCTGTCTTCCTCACCAGTTATTTGGGGGAAAGGGGGAATCAAAGGCATGTGCACAAGACAAACTTAGGTACATATACCTGAGGAAATGTCACTGAGTAACAGTACCCAGTGTGAAAAAAACAGTTCAGATTTTTTTCAGTCTTCTATGGTAACAGTGCTGCATGTGATAGTCCTTGACGCACAAAACCACCACACACTTTCAACATGCACAAGTGTAATATTCTCTAGTGATCAGCAGAGATCCCATCTGAAAAGAAGGCAAGTTTCCCAAACATGTCTGTTGATTACAAAATTTCTGGCATCTTGTTTAATTTTTATACATATCTGAAGTTTTATTCCACTGTGAAATAACATGATAGGAAAAAGAATTTGTTTCAAAAAGCAATTAATTAAATGATTTTTAAAACTGCCCTCGCCACTAAATAATAAAAACCCTATTATGAATGTGTTAGCATTTGGTGCAAAACTCTGTGGAAAGAATTAAGCCCCCAAGCTTTTACAGTTTCATAAAGACTTTCTATATATAGGAAATTAAACTGAAATTTATGTCAGTTTGATAATGGCATCACTTAAAACCATAACAGTTAATTAACTAATTAACAACTTAATTAACTCAGCACTTAATTTACTTACTTGAGTTCATTTAAATTCCCCAGATGAGATTTAATGAACTTCTAGAATAAATTCTGACTAACCATGTGATGTATGTTTCTCTTATCTGGGAGATATTTCATGAAACTAAATGATTTAAGACAGAGCCCAGGAGTAAGGTTTTGCTTTGCAGCACACAATATTCCAAAACTTTGCAGCTGTTTACCTGCAGTTTGTGCATGCATGGGAGTCAGGGAAGAAAAAGCAAATTTCCTTTTTGGGGAGTAACCACAGGGAGCGTTCCCAGAATTATGTCTTGCGTTCACGTTCGTTCTAATCCTTTTTCAGTCAGCACTCGTAATGGGACACTCATCTGTGCCACATTAACAGGGATTATAGTAGGCTCTCCCAACCCAAAAGCATGTGTTTGCACAGTTGCAGCAAAACCAGCATATGAGAAATCTCAAGAAAGTCAACATGAAGCTGCATGAGCTAGAGTTAGGGCAACTCTCAGCTTTTAAAAGTTTTGCGGGTTTTTTTTGTTTGATGGTTTGGCTGGTTTGTTTTTTATTGGTGGTTTTTGTTTTTGTTTTTTTTTTTTTTTTTCCCAAAGCAACGTAATTTTTACACGGTTTGTGTAAATACCTTCGAGGAGACAGAAGAAAAGGAAGATTGAAGGGAAAAGCACTGAAAAGCAGGCATTCTTCCGCACGGAGCCGTGCCATTACACACCTCCCAAACTTCTCCCGGGGACAAGCTGCGAAGCGCTCGCAGGCCGCGGGGGAGGCGGGCGGGGCGGGGCGGGGCCGGGCG